>NW_027412503.1:1500000-1751286 GCF_048565385.1 Saimiri boliviensis
AATACTTTCACCCGAAATTGAGAAAATATTTAAGGAGAATGAAACCAACTGGTGATTCTATTTTCATCATTTTTTAAGAATTTTTTTTAAATTTTACTTTAAGTGCATAGTATATCTGGCATTTCTCCCCAAGTTATCCTTCCGCACCCTCCACTCCCTGGCCACCATCCACTGTCCCTCTCCTAACCCCCACAACTGCCCCCAGTGTGTGATGCTTTTCTCCCTGAGTTCACGTGTTCTCATTGTTCCACACCCACCTATGAGTGAGAACATGTGGTGTTTGGCTTTCTGTTCTTGTGTCAGTTTCCTGAGAATGATGGTTTCCAGATTCATCCAAGTTCCTGTGAAGGACACGAACTCATCGTTTTTTATGGCTGCTTACTATTCCATGGTGTATATGTACCACATTTTCTTTGTCCAGTCTATCATTGATGGGCATTTGGGTTGGTTCCAGGTCTTTGCTATTGTACACAGAACTGCAATGAACATATGTGTGCATGTGTCTTTATAGTAGAACAATTTATAGTTCTTTAGGTATATACCCAATAATGGGATTGCTGGGTAAAATGGAATTTCTATTTCTAGAAATAGAAATCGCCAGACTGCCTTCAACAATGGTTGAACTAATTTACACTCCCCCAACTGTGTAAGAGTGTTCCTATTTGTCCACATTCTCTCCAGTATCTGTTGTCTCTAGATTTTTTCGATGATCGTCATTCTAAATGGCATGAGATGATATCTCAATGTAGTTTTAGTTTGCATTTCTGAAATGACCACTGATGATGAGCATTTTTTCATGTTTCTTGGCCTCATACATGTCTTCTTTTGAAAAGTGTCTGCTCATATCCTTTTCCCACTTTTACATGGGGTTGTTTGTTTTTTTTCTTGTACATCTATTTTAGTTCCTTGTAGATTCTGGATATTAGCCCTTTGTCAGATGGGTAGACCACAAACATTTTTTCCCATTCTCTTGGTTGCTGATTCACTCTAATGGTGATCCTTTTGCTGTACAGAAGCTGTGGAGGTTAATTAGATCACATTTGTCTATCTTGGCTTTTATTGCTATTGCTTTTGGTGTTTTAGTTAGGAAGTCCATGCCTATGCCTATGTCCTGTATGGTTTTGCCTACATTTTCTTCTAGAGTTTTTATGGTGTTAGGTTTTATGTTTAAATATTTGATCCATCTGGAGTTAATTTCAGTGTAAGGTGACAGGTAGGGGTCCAGTTTCTGCTTTCAGCATATTGCTAGCGAGTTTTCCGGACACACTTTATGAAACATGGAGTCCTTTCCTCATTGGTTGTTTTGCCAGGTTTGTCAAAGATCAGATGGTTGTAGATGTGTGGTGTTTTTTCTGGGGTCTCTATTTTGTTCCATTGGTCTATGTCTCTGTTTTGGTACCAGTACCATGCTGTTTTGATACCAGTACCATACTGTTTTGATTACTATAGCCTTGTAGTATAGTTTGAAGTCTGGCAATGTGATGTCCCTGGCTTTGTTCTTTCTGCTTAGAATTGTCTTGGCTATGTGGGATCTCTTGTGATTCTATATGAAGTAGAAAGTGTTTTTTTTTTTCAGTTCTGTGAAGAAGTTCATTGGTAGCTTGATGGGGATAGCATGGAATCTATAATTACTTTGGGCAGTATGGCCATTTTCATGATACTGATTCTTCCTAACCCTGAGCATGGAATATTTCTCCATCTGTTTGTGTCCTCTGTTATTTTGTTGAGCAGTGATTTATAGGTCTCCTTGAAGAGGTCCTTTACATCCTTTTTTAGTTGTATTCCTTGGTATTTTATTCTCTTTGTAGCAGTTGTGAATGGGAGTTTACTCTTAATTTGGCTCTCTGTTTGTCTGTTGGTATATAGGAATGCCTGTGACTTCTACACAATTATTTTGTATCCTGAGACTTTGCTGAAGTTGCTTATCAGTTTCAGAAGATTTTGGACTGAGACCATGGTCTTCTAAATATACAATCATGTCATCTACAAATAGAGACACTATGACTTCCTTATTTCATAATCGATTACCCTGTATTTCTATTTCTTGGCTGATTGCTCTGGCTAGAATATCCAATAATATGTTGAATAGGAGTGGTGAGAGAGGGCATCCTTGTCCAGTGCCTGATTTCAAAGGAATTCTTCCAGCTTTTGCCCGTTCAGTATGATATTGAACTGAACAAGCTGTACGCTTGTCATACATAGCTTTTATCATTTTATGCTAAATTCCGCCAGTACCTAGTTTATTGAGAGTTTTTACCATGAAGCCATGTTGAATTTCATCAAAGACCTTCTCTGCATCTATTGAGATAATCATGTGGTTTTGGACTTTGGTTCCTTTATGTGATGGACTACATTTATGGATTTGCATACGTTCAACCAGCCTTGCATTCCTGGGGTGAAGCCTACTTGTTCGTGACAGATAAGCTTCTAGATGTGCTGTTGCAGTCAGTTTGCCAGTATTTTATTGAAGATTTTTTCATCGATATTCATCATGGAGATTGGGCTGAAGTTTTCTTTTTTAGTTGAGTCTCTGCCCGGTTTTGGTATCAGGATGATGTTGGTCTCACAAAATGAGTTAGGGAGGATTCTCTCTCTTCGTATGGATTGATAGTTTCAGAAGGAATGAAACCAGCTTCTTTTTGTATTTCTGGTAGAATTCATCTGTGAACCCTCTGGACCTGGACTTTGTTTGGTTGGTAGGCTATTGATTCCTGCCTCTACTTCAGCCCTTGTTATTGATCTACTCAGGGTTTCAACTTCCTCCTGGTTTCGTCTTGGTAGAGTACAAATGTCGAGGAATTTATTCATTTCATCCAGGTTTACTGGTTTATATGCATAAAGTTATTTGTAGTAATCTCTGATTGTAGTTTGTATTTCTGTGGAGTCAGTGATGATATCCCCTTTATCGTTTTCTATTGCATCTATTTCATTCTTCTCCCTTTTCTTTTTTATTAATCTGGCTAGGGCTCTGTCTATTTTGTTGATCTCCTCAAAAAATCTGCTCCTGGACTTATTGATTTTATGAAGGGCTTTTTGTGTCTCTGTCTCCTTCAGTTCTGTTCTGATCTTAGTTAATTCTTGTCTTCTGCTAGCTTTTGAGATTTTTTTGACCTTTCTCTTCTAGCTCTTTTAATTTTTACAATAGAGTGTCAATTTTAGATCTTTCCTTGCTTCTCTAGTTGGCATTTATTACTATAAATTGCCTTCTCGACACTGCTTTAAAAGTGTCCCGGAGATTCTGGCACGTTGTGTCTTTGTTCTCATTTGTTTCAAAGAACATCTTTCTTTCTGCCTTCATTTCATTGTTTATCCAGTCGACATTCAGGAGCCAGTTGTTCTATTTTCATGAAGTTCTGCAGTTCTGAGTTAGTTTCTTAATTCTGAGTTCTAATTTGATTGCATATGGTCTGAGAGACGGTTATGATTTCATTTGTTTTGCATTTACTTAGGAGTGATTTATTTTAAATTATATGGTCAGTTTTAGAGTAGGTGCTGTGTGGTGCTGATCAGAATGTATATTCTATGGATTTGGGTTGGATATTTCTGTAGATGTCTATTAGGTCTGCTTGGTCCAGATCTGAGTTCATGTCCTGGACCTCCTTCTTAATTTTCTGTCTCAATGATATGTCCAACAGTGACAATGGAGTGTTAAAGTCTCCCACTATTATTATGTGGGAGTCTAAGTCTCTTTGTAAGTCATTAAGGACTTGCATTATGTTCCTCGGTGCTACCCTGGTGCTCCTGTATTGAGTGCATAAATATTTAGGATCGTTAGCTCTTCTTGTTGCATTGATCCTTTTACCTTTATGTAATGCCCTTCTTTGTGTCTTTTGATCTTTGTTGTTTTAAAGTCCATTTTATCAGAGACTAGGATTGCAGCTCCTGCTTTTTATTTGCTCTCAATTTGCTTGACACGTCTTTCTGCATCCCTTTATTTTTAGCCTACATGTGTCCTTGCACAAGTGATGGATTTCCTGAATACAGCACACTGATGGGTTTTGACATTTTATGCAATCAGATGGTCTATGTCTTTTAATTGGGTCATTTAGTCCACTTACATTTAAGGATAATTTTGTTATGTGTGAAATGGATACTGCCATTTTGACGCTATCAGGCTGTTTTGTCCTTTAGTTGACACATTGTCTTCATTGTGTCGATGGTCTTTACCATTTGGTCCATTTTTGGAGTGGCTGTTACTGATTGTTCCTTTCCTTGATTAGTGCTCCTTTCAGGAGCTCTCGTAAGGCAGGCCTGGTGGTGAGAAAATCTCTCAGTAATTGCTTGTCCATAAAGGATTTTCTTTCTCCTTCGAATGTGAAGCTTAATTTGGTTGGATATTAAATTCTAGGTTGACAGTTCTTTTCTCTAAGGATGTTGAATATTGGCCCCCACTCTCTTCTGGCTTGTAGGTTTTGTGTGGAGAGATCCACTGTGAGTCTGGTGGGCTTTCCTTTGAGGGTAACCCGACTTTCTCTTTTGCTGCCCTCAGCATTTTTTCCTTCATTTCGACCCTGGTGAATCTGACGATTATGTGTCTTGGGGTTGCTCTTCTTGAGGTATATCTTTGTGGTGTTCTCCATACTTCCTGGACTTGAATAGTGGCCTGCCTTGCTGGGTTGGGAAATTCTCCTGGATAATATCCTGAAGAGTGTTTTCCAGCTTGCATTCATTCTTTCTGTACACTGAGGTGTGCCTATCAAATGTAGATTGGGTCTTTTCACATAATCTCGTATTTCTTGGAGGCTTTGTTCATTTCTTTTCACTCTTTCCTCTCTATTCTTGCCTTCTTATTTTACTTCATTGCATTGATTTTCAATCTCTGATACTTTTTCTTCTGCTTGGTCAGTTCTGCCTTTGAAACTTGTGTATGCTTCATGAAGTAGTTGTGGTGTGTTTTTCAGCTCCATCAAGTCGTTTCTATTCTTCTCTAATCTATTTATTCTAATCAGTATATCATCTAACCTTTTTTCTAGGTTCTTAGTTTCTTTACATTGGGTTAGCACGTGTTCTTTTAGCTCTGAGAAGTTTGTTATTACCCACCTTCTGAAGCCGATTTCTGTCAGTTCATCAGATTCATTCTCCATCTATCTTTGATCCTTAGCTGGTGAGGAGTTATGATCCCTTGGATGAGAAGAAGTCTTCTGGTTTTTGGTGTTTTCTTCCTTTTTGCGCTGGTTTCTTCCCATCTTAGTGGCTTTATCTACCTGTGGTCTTTGTACTTGGTGACTTTCAGGTGGGGTCTCTAAATGGATGCCCTTTTTATTGATGTTGAAGCTATTTCTTTCCACTTAGTTTTCCTACTAACAGTCAGGCCCCTCTGCTGCAGGATCACTGGAGGTGCTGTCAAGATCCCACTCACCTGGAGATCACCCATGGGGCTGCAGAACAGCAAGGGTTGCTGCCAGTTTCTGCCTCCGCTATCCTCATAGCAGAATGGTATCCACCAGATGTTGGCCTGAGCTTTCCTTTATGAGGTGTCTTTTTGTGTATATGGGGCTCAGAGAATTGCTTGAGGAGACATTCTGTCCCTTATAAGAGCTCAAGTGCTGTGCTGGGAGTTCTGTTGTTTTGTACAGAGCTGCTGAGCTGGTACCTTTAACTCTGCTGCAGCTGAACTCATAACCTGCTGTTTTCCCAGGTACTCTGTCCTAGGAAGGTCAGCCTTATTTATAAGTTCCTGCCATGCTGCTGCCTTTTTTCTTAGATGCCCTGCCTGGCACAAAGTAGTCTGCATTGGTAGTGGCAGACTGCCTTGGTATTGGGGGATGCCCTTCCCCCCACGAAGTTGGGCCATCCCAGTTCCAGCTGCGCTTTTTGTGAAACTCTTAATCCAGAGTGTTTCAGATTTCTTGTCTCGTGGGTGTGGTACCCATCAAGCCAGATCACATCACCTGGTTTCCTGTCTCAGCCCCCTCCCTTTCAGTTGAATGGACAGCTCTGTCTCCCAGGCATTCCAGGCAGCAGTTGAAATGGCCACCCAAACTTTTGTGAGTTTCTTTGTCCTGATGCATCCCTGACTGAAACTGCTGAAATGAAAACTCATGGCACTTTTATGCTCAGGAATCTCCTTGTCTGTTGGCAGTGAAAACTTCTTTGGAAATGTAGTGAGCACTCACTCTCTGCACTGTTCTTGCTGGTAACTACATTCCGAAGATGTTCCTATTCAGGCATCTTGGATCTTCCTTAATCTTATGATTTCTAAGAAAAACTCTATAAGTCCTATCTTATTTATTATTAATATTTTGAATTAAAGGTTTCTTTTGTATTATGTGTTTACACCACAGACGTAACGGTGATTTTCTGGAGGATCACTAGAACTAGCATCAGACAACATAGGGAAAATTCTTCACAATATACTATATACATCTGTGTGTATTACACACATGTACAGGTAAATACACACACACACACATATATATACACACCTATATACATACACACACACACAAACACACACACACACACACACACGTTTATTTTGAAACAGAGTCTGACACAGTCTGTCACCCAGGTTGGAGTGCAATGGCATGATCTCAGCTCACAGCAACCTCCACCTACTGGTTCACATAATTCTCCTACCTAAACCTTTTGAGTAGCTGGGATTACAGGTGCACACCACCATTCCTGGTTAATTTTTTTATTTTTAGTAGAGACGAAGTTTCCCTATGCTGGCCACACTGGTCTCGAACTTCTGACCTCGTGATCCATGCACCTCAGCAGCTAGGATTATAGGTGTGAGCCACTGCGCCCAGCCACATGTAGAAGTGCAGTACTACATAGAACACTGAACATTACATGCTGCTGGGATTACAGGTGTGAGCCACAGTATCCAGCTGCATATATTTTTTTATTTCTCTTTTTAAGAATCCTGATCTTAAATGAGTTCACAGTTGGATGTAGAAGTGCAATGCTTAGATGCAGATGTGTACATATAGGATACAAAACTTAGATTTAAGTTATGAATAAATGTAATTCTTATAACTGACTATAACAGTATTAGAAAAGTCATATATTGATAAAACCTTCTTCAGAAAAAGGAACTTGAAAACTTAGAGGAACTGCTTCTCTTTAAATATATGCATAGCTAAGGCTCTTACAATGGTGTGGTTTATAGGATAGATATCAGAGTGTAAATCCAATTTTTAAAACGTAGTCAAATGTATTAATCTTATATTTTATGCCTATGATTATTTTGTTATTCAGAGAAAGGCTTTTCCAATTCCAAAATTCTTTAAAATCCTCTAGTGATTTATTTTTCGTGGTGTTTAAATCAATATTGAAACTTTCTGGAATTTACACTCTATTAGGTTTGAAGTTTTGTTCAACTTTTTTTCAGTTACATATTCACCATGGGAATTCTTTCATTATACAAATATACATCTTATGCTTTAAATTCAGAGGAAATTATGATATGTTATTCTATTGTGTGCTAACTAAAATGTTGCTTTGTTGACTTAGAATTCTCTTAGCCATAAGAAAGAAAAAGATCTCTTGCATGAAAATAGCATGTTCTGGGAAAAAATTGCCATGCTTAGACTGAAACTAGACAAAATTCAACAGCACAACCTGCTAAGGGAAAAAAATTTTTTTTGGAGGACATTGAAAGTGTGAAAGAAAAGAATGCTAATATTCAAAAGGCTATAAAATTGGATAAGGAAGAATGAACAAAGACAGTATTTAAAGACAGTGGACAGCTTAGCATTTTGACAACGAAGAATAAAATGGTCAGTTCTGAATTGGAAAATGTGAGACACAACTAGGAAACGCTGGAAATGGAAATTCAGTCATGTCCTTGTAGACTGGCTACTGCTCTACATGAATGTGACCAAAGTCAGATAGCAGAAAGAGACTTCTTTCCAGAGAACAAAACCTCAACAGGTTTATTTACAGGAGACAATGAATTCTCATACATCTAACCTGAAAGAGAACAGCAAGATTCTTTCTGAACAACTGTAATGCTTATTGTAAAAATTAACAGCCTAAAAATTCAGCTCCATCACACAAGGTAAACTGTGAAAGAAAAGACAGAACAGGCTGCCGTCTTTCCTGTTGGAGGAACTTAATTATTCCAGCCTGTGGGCATTGGAGAGTACAAACCGACCAGGGGCAGAAGAGTTCCCACAGCACAGCACAGCTGCTTTACCAAATCATGGCCAGACTGCTTCTGTTAGCAGGCACCTGATCCTGTTCCTTCTTACTGAACAGGACCTCCCACCTGGGGCTTACAGCTACCCTCACAGGTTTTCCCTGGCCTATGGAGATATGAAACATTCCTTAGACAGAGCTCCCACAGAGAAAGGCAGGCCACCATCTTTGTTATTTGGATGACTAGGTTCTGGCCTTAGGGCTTTGTAGAACCCAAGCTGACCAGGGGTGTAAGTGGTAGCTCAGCACAGCAGAGCCACCTTGCAAAAACATGGCCAGACCCTTGTTTAAGTCAATCCCCAACCACATTTTTAGTCACTGGGTACAGCTTTTCAACCAGGGTCTCTGGCTGCCTTCACTGCTGTTCTCTGGCTGACAGATGTTTCAGGCCTCCTTGAATCAGAGCTTCCAGAGAGAGGACCAGACTGTAATCTTTGTTGTTTGGGCAACTCAGCCATTTCAACCTTGGGACTTCAGAGTGTCTGAGGCAACCAGGGGCTGAAGTGAACCCCCAGCACAGCACAGCTGCTCTACAGAAACATGGCCAGACTTTTTTAAAAGCAAGTCTCTGATCTTGTTCCTCCTGACTAGACAAGACTTCTGAAATTGTTTCCAGCCACCTCTCGTAGTTGTGTCCAGATTGGCAACAGGATTGTACCTCAGTGGTACAGAGGTCCCAGAGGAAGAGGCAGGCTATTATCTTTGTCTTTTTGCAGGCTTCGCTAGTGATACCTTGAGTCGCTGGAAGATATGAGGCAATTAGGTACTGGAGTGGACCCCCAGTATACCACAGCAGCCTTATGGGAAAGTGGCTGAACCGTTACGTGGGTGCTGGCTTCCATATCTCCTCAATGAGCAGGTCCTCCTGGCTTGGGTCTTTATCCAGGACACCACTGAAGCCAACAAGCCAGTAGCAACTTGGCAATTTCTTGGACAGAGCTTCACAGATCGACTGAAATCCTCTCTGCCACTGCCTCTGCAGTGGATCTGCCCTTGTTACCTTCAGAATATCAAGAAAGCAAAGACCCTAAATGCCATATTGATAACTCTAACAAGCTGCAGTTGACCCAAGGAACAAGGCAGTCCATCTCTTGTGGATACCACATACCCCCCACTGCTTATCACTGGACAGGGAACTCTGGCTTGGGCCCATAGAACAGACCCTCTATCCTGGGATGATTACACTAAGTGATGGCTAACTCACATCTCTCTGGGGTAGAGCCCCCAGGAGACAAGCAATGTGATGGAGCAGGAAGCCAGCTGATGTGAAGCCCAGAGGGCAGGCACAGCTATCTCTCTAGGCTCTACTGGGTCTTATGAGACACTTTATCCCAGCACTTTAGGACTGTGGAGTTCTGATCAGCCACATCTCATGTGAAGATTGCCCAGCAGAGATCACGTATGTGATTTTCCCTCTTAACAAAAGGAGACTTGCTTAAAAAAGAAGTCTGGCCACGTTTTTGTAGAGCAGCTGTGCTGTGCTGGGGCCTCACTTTTCAGAGAGTTATCTGAGGCGTGATATCTACTGGGCATTCTTGCACATGAGATGAAGCTGGTCTGACCTCAGCACTCCTTAGTCTGCTTGCCTCTCCCAGGGCCCCAGCCTGGCCACGCCTGCCTACAGGGCACTCTCAGCTGCCCACACCTTTGTTTCTGTGCCAGTGGACCAGGCCTGAGCAGTGAAGAGATGCAGCAAAGTGGACTCTTCAGGCACGCACCCGCCTCTACATTGCCTCTCCATACTGAAGCTCTTTATACAAAAACGTCCTACGTCACTTTGCTGGTGTGTGTTTACATGAGTGGATTTTGCTGCACTTGCCCTACCAGCACATGGGAATGTAGCACACACTTCAACCCACACCAACTCCCATTGAAGAAAGAGCCATGGTAGGCAGAGGAACAAAATCACAACCTCTGCCAATACCTTCTCCTTGTGCTAATTCTGTGCATGAAAAGGGAATGCTAATATACGTTGAGTGGTCGTTGCTGCTTAGGGGGTCACAGAGACGGAACCCAGACATGCACAGGCCAGCACCCCGGCCTGAACCAACACTACCTCCAATGCAACAGCACACACAGAAGGGGTATTCTGGCCGCCACCAAGCTGTCTTGCCTCCACCACTTCCACCACTGGGCAAATGCCAACAGGGAAGCAGGCAGTTTTGCATCTGCTAACACTCTGCCACAGCTGCCCCACTTTGCTGCCTTCAGTGCAGTAGACTCCAAACTTTGAGGAGCCAGAGAACAAAGTTGAGACCCAATATAAGTTTCCCAGAGTTAAAGCACACAGCCCAGGAATTGAGAGGTGAATTTTGGCCCCCTAAAATCCTCCAAAACCAAAGGCAGCTGCCTGATTCTACTTTAAACCACAATCAAACCCTCAAGATCATCAAATATGATAAAAGAAAAATATCCTGTGCAAAGGTCAGCAACCTCAAAGGTTGAAGGTGAATAAGCTCATAAAGATGAGGAAGAATCAGTGCAAGAACACTGAAACTCAAGAAGTCAGCATGCCTTCTTTCCTCCAGATGATTACATCAACTGTTCAGCCTGTTCAAGTTTTCAGAACTGGCCAGAGGCTGACATGTATGCAATGATACAAGTAGAATTCAGAATGTGGGTAGAAACAAAGTTCACTAAGTGAAAGAAGTATGTCATCATCCAATGCAAGGAGGCCAAAAATCATTGTAAAACATCGCAGGAGCTAACAGGCAATATATCCAGTATAAACAACATTACTGGTGCTCACTTTGGCAGCACCTATATTAAAATTGGAATGATTCAGAGAAGATTAGCATGGCCCCTGCTCAAGGAGGACCTAAAAATTCATGAAGCATTCCATATTTGTAGAAAGAATCAATATCTTGAAAATGGCCATACTACCCAAAGTAATTTATAGATTCAATGCTGTCCCCGGCAAGCTACCAATGATCTTATTCACAGAACTGGAGGAACCCACCTTAAACTTCATATGGAAGCAAAAGAGAGTGTGGATATCCAAGACAATGCTAAGCACAAAGAACAAAGCCAGAGGCATCATGCTACCCGATTTCAAACTATAATACAAAGCTACAGGAATCAAAACAGCATGGTACTGGTACTAAAACAGAGAAATAGAGTAATGGAACAGAACAGAGGTCCTGGTGGCAATGCCACACATATACAACCATCTCACCTTTGATAAACCTGACAAAGACAAGCAATGGGAAAAGGATTTCTTGTTTAATAATTGTTGTTGGGAAAACAGGCTACCAGTGTCCAGAAAGCAGAAACTGGACCTCTTCCTGATACCTTACAGTAGAATTACCTCCAGATGGATTAAAGATCTAGACATAAGACCTAATGCCATAAAAAAATCTAGAAAAAAAATAGGCAAAGCCATTCAGGACATAGGTGTAGGCAAGTACTTCATGACTAAAACACCAAAAGCATTGGCAACAAAAAGGAAAATAGACAAATGGGACCTTATTAAACTCCAGAGCTTATGTACAGCAAAAGAAACCATCATTAGAGGGAACCAGCAACCAGCAGAATGAGAAACAATTTTTGCAATCTACCCATCTGACAAATGGCTGATATCCATAATCTACAAAGAAATAAAACAGATTTACAGGGAAAAAAACAAGCAAACCCGTTCAAAAGTGGACAAAGGATATGAACAGACACTTTTGAAAAGAAGATATATATGAGGCCAATAAACATGTGAAAAAATACTCATCATCACTGGTTATTAGAGAAATCAAAACCACATTGAGATATCACCTCATGCCAGTTAGAATGGTGACCATTAAAAAATCTGGAGACAACAGATACCAGAGAGCATGTGGAGAAATAGGAACACTTTTACACTGTTGCTAGGAGTACAAACTAGTTGAACCATTGTGGAAGGCAGTGTGGCACTTGCTCAAGGGCCTGGAAATTGTAATTCCATTTGACCCACCAATCCCATTACTGGGTATATACCCAAAGGATTATAAATCATTCTATTATAAAGAAACATGCACACGTATGTTCACAGTGGCACTGTTTACAATGGCAAAGACCTGAAAATAACCCAAATGTCCAGAGACGATAGATTGGACAAGGAAAATGTGACACACATACACCATGGACTATTATGCAGCCACAAAAAACGATGAGTTTATGTCCTTTGTAGGGACATGAATCAATCTGGAAACCATCATTCTCAGCAAAGTGACAGAAGAAAGAAAATCCAACACTGCATGTTCTCACTCATAGGCAGGTGATGAATAATGATAACAAATGGACACAGAGAGGGGTGCATCACACACTGGGGTCTTTTTGGGGGTGGCCAACAGGGGGACACCAGGGGTTGGGGAGGTCAGGGAGGGATTACCTGAAGAGAAATGCCAGATGTATGTGACTGGATGGAGGCAGGAAACCACATTGCCATATGTGTACCTATGCAACAATTCTGCATGATCTGCATGTGTACCCTATAACCTGAAGTACAGCTTTTAAAAAAAGAATAAACTGATGTGATAGAGCTGAAAAGCACACTACATGAATTTTTATAATGCAGCCACATGGTAATTGTGTGTGATTGCCTTATAAAAATTTTTGTAATGTGTGTGGGCACCCAAGGGTGCCCTGTAAGCAGGTGTTGCCAGGCTGGGGTCCTGGGAGAGGCAAGCAGACTAAGGAGTGCTGAGGTCAGACCAGCACCATCTCATGTGCAAGACCACCTAGTAGAATAGATCAAGCAAAGGTAAGAGTCTCAGAGCTTGAAAACTGGCTTTCTGAAAGAAAAGAGGCAAGAATGGGGGAAAAGAATAAAAAGGAATGAACAAAACCTTTGAGAAATAAAGTATTATGTAAAAAGGTGAAATATATGCCATATTAATGTACCTGAAAGAGATGACAAAAATGTAACCAAATTGGAAAACATATTTCAGAATATCATTCATCAGAATTTCCCCAACCTAGCCAGGCAGAACAACATTGAATTCAGGAAATCTAGAGAACCTCAGATATGCCACAAGAAGAACATCTCTAAGACACATAATCATCAGGTTCTCCAAGATCAAAATGAAATAAAACTTGTCAAAGGCAGCTAGCGAGAAAGACAAGGTCACCTACAAAAGGAATCCCATCAGACTAACAGTGAACTGCTCAGCTGAAACCCCACAAGCCAGAAGAGATATTCAACTACTTAAAGAAAAAAATTTCAACCTGGAATTTCAAGTCCAGCAAAACTAAGTGTCATAAGTGAAGGAGAAATAAGATCATTTTCAGTCAAGCAAATGCTGAGGGAATTCATTACCAGCAGATCTATCTTACAAGAGCTCCTGAAAGTAGAATTTAATATGGAACGAAAAGATCATCACCAGCCACTACAAAAATGCACTGAATTACACAGACCAGTGATGCTAAAAAAACAAACCACGTACACAAGTCTGTGAAGTTATCAATTAGGAGCATGATGACAGGATCAAATCCTTACATATCATTGCTAACTTTAAATGTAAATGGGCTAAATGCTCCAATTGAAAGACATAGGGCAGCAAGATAGATAAAGAGCCAAGACTCATTTGAGTATGCTGTCTTTAAGAGACCCATCTCACATGAACTCCCACACATAGGCTCAAAATGAATGGAGAAAAATCCTTCAAGTAAATGGGAAACAGAAAAAAGCAGGTGTTGCAATCCTGGTTTCTGACAAAACAGGCTATACGAATAAAGATAAAAAGAGAAGGGCATGGGCCCGGCGCGGTGGCTCAAGCCTGTAATTCCAGCACTTGGGGAGGCCGAGGCGGGCGGATCATGAGGTCAAGAGTACAAGCCAATCCTGGCCAACATGGTGAAACCCCATCTCTACTAAAAATACAAAAAAAAAAAAAAAAAAAAAAAAAAAAAATTAACTGAGCATGGTGGCATGGTCCTGTAGTCCCAGCTACCTGGGAGGATGAGGCAGGAGAATTGCTTGAACCCAGGACACAGAGGTTGCAGTGAGTTGAGATTGCACCACTGCACTCCAGTCTGGTGCCTGGCAACAGAGCGAGACTCTACCTCAGAAGAAAAAAAAAGAGAGAGAAGGACATTGCCAATGTGGCCCTGACCTTTGATAAATGTTATTATTGCTTGATACCAACCTGGGCTATCCTTATTGTTCAAACCAATGGGATAGATGATTTGCTGAGGTTTGGGAGCTTCTGCCCCCTGGAGAGTCCCGGATCTCCCAAAATTTGGTTCAGAGGTAAGGTTGATTTTGCTTTACAGCTCCTTTTGTGAAGTTTTTCTCATTTCCGGTAAGGAAGACAAGTTGTTCTGCTTCCATGATGGTGGAGAGCTGGCACTTCCTTTCTTGAGTCTCAGCTTGCTTCTGACAGGAAAGGTGAGTGTGAATTTTTTCCTGTTTCTAAGATGGTAGAGAACAGTCATCAGCCTGAGCCTTATTTCCAAGTAAGTGGCTAAATTAGAGATTTGTCTTAAAATTTTTCCTTAATGACTAAAAGTTAAGATTACCAACCACTTAGTTTTAATTTCTCCTTAACATTAAGACACTCAGTAATCACATTTATTGTGCATTTTTTAATTTTGCTTAACTTTTTTTATTTATTTATGTTTGAGATTTTATTTCACTTTTCTTTCATCAAGTATGACCATATCTTTCTGACTTGGTCAAATCCAAGGGAATGTTCCAAATTTTAGGAAGCAAGTCATCTGAATTGGCTAAAACTCTTGTAGCTGCCAAGTATGTATTTTCTAGTTTGTAGAAATTTCTTTTTTTTTTTTTTTTAACCTAAGAGTTTCTGTCCACATTAGGCCATCTTTTATCAGCCAAGGCCAGACTGAAGGAGCAGTGGTGACCTTCCAATCCTAAGATTCTGCCCTGTTCCCTACAGCATCCTGAGTTTGGTTCCTAAATCTAATTCTTTCTGGTTTGATATTTGTTACTTTTTAAATATCAGCAGTTTGTCCCAGCTATGATGTGGTAGTAAGAGATTCAAAAGCATTTTCTTTAAGAGCTTTATAATTAAAAGCATATTTCTTTTATTATTATTATCATCAACCCGTGATCTACCTTAGGTATTTCTCCTAATGCTATCCCTCCCCTAGGCCCATCCGTAACAGGCCCAGGTGTGTGATATTTTCCTCCCTGTGTCCATGTACTCTCATTGTTCAACTCCCACTTATGAGTAAGAACACGTGGCATTTGGTTTTCCGTTCTTGTGTCAGTTTGCTGAGAATGATGGTTTCTAGTTTCATCCATGTCCCTGAGAAGAACATGAACTCATTCTTTTTCATGGCTGTGGGTGTATATGTGTGACATTTTCCTTATCCAGTTTATTATTGATGGGCATCTGGGTTGGTTCCAAGTTTTTGCTGTTGTGAAGAGTGCTGCAGTAAACATAAGTGTGCATATGTCTTTGTGGTAGAATGATTTATAATCCTGTGGGTATATACCCAGTAGTGGGATTGCTGGGTCCAATGGCATTTCTATTTCTAGATCGTTGAGGAATCACCACACTGTCTTCCACAATGTTTGAACTAATTTACACTCCCACCAACAGTGTAAAAGATTTCCTACATCTCTACATCCTCTCCAGCATCTGTTGTTTTCTGACTTTTTTAATTATTGTTTTTCTGAAATGACAAGTGATGATGAGCTTTTCATCATATATTTGTTAGCTTCATAAATGTCTTCTTTCCAGGAGTGTCTGTTTATAGTCTTTGCCTACTTTTTGATGGAGTTGTTTTTTTCTTGTAAATTTAAGTTCTTTGTAGATTCTGTATATTAGTCCTTTGTCAGATGGATAGATTGCAAAAATGTTCTCCCATTCTGTGGGTTGCCCATTCACTCCGATGATAGTTGTGTTTTGTTTCATTTTAGTTTTCTGTGCAGAAGCTTTTTAGTTTAGTTTAATTCTGTGCAGAAGCATTTGTCAATTTTGACATTTATTGCCATTGCTTTTGGTGTTTTAGTCATAAAGTCTTTGCCCATGCCTATGTTCTGAATGGTATTGCCTAGGTTTTTTTCTAGGGTTTTTATCATTTTAGGTCTTCTCTTTTAGTCTTTTACCCATCTTGTGTTAATTTTTGTATAAGGTGTAAGTAAGGGGTCCAGTTTCAGTTTTCTGTACATGGCTACCCAGTTTTCCCAACACCTTTTATTAAATAGGTAATCCATTCCCGATGGTATTTTTGGTCTAGTTTGTCAAAGTTCAGATGGTTGTAGATGTGTGGCATTATTTTTGAGGGCTCTGTCCCATTCCATTGCTCTATATATCTGTGTTGGTTCCAGTACCATGCTGTTTTGGTTACTTTAGGCTGGTAGTATAGTTTGAAGTCAGGTAGCATGATGTCTCCAGTGTTGTTCTTTTTGATTTGCTATGCGGGCTCTTTTTTCATCCCATATGAAATTAAAGGTAGTTTTTGGCAATTCTGTGAAGAAATTGTAAATGGTAGCTTGATAGGAATAGCATTGAATCTATAAATTAGTTTGAACCATGGGGCCATTTTTATAATATAGATTTTTTGCATCCATGAGCATGGATTTTTAAAATGTGTTTGTGATGTCTCATATTTCTTTGAGCAAAGGTCTCCTTTAAGAAGAACTTTGAGTACGGACCCAGGAAGGACAAGGCAGCTGTCTTGGTTCTCCGTGAGTCCATGCTTAACATTGAACTTATATTCCTTTAAATATCAGTTGTTTCTCCAATTTAAGTTCATAGTAGTTGTAACTGATGGGTTGTCATAGGTAACTTGACTTACACCATGGAGTTCATTCAAACTGCATATATAAACAGTTTCAGTATTGGCTGATTTAGAATGACAGTCTGACAAAATGTTTTCTTGGTATTCAATTAAGTTTTCTTCTACTTGGGTAGGAGTTTAAAAAACAAGTAAGACTTTTCATTAAAATTCCAGGAAATCTTACACAATCCTTAAAGTATTTGGGATAATTTGACAAAGGATGTGATTCTAAACTTTCCAGAAATCTGTATTCAAGAGCTCTTTTTCGTGGTCTTTCCATTATTTAAGGAACCTCCTAAAAGACAGCATATTCTAGGACATTTTGTGCTTGTGAAGTTTTCAGAAACTGCATCAGTATTAAGCAGTTAAGTGTGGAAATGATGTTAAATAGTTATAGTTACATGATTGACAAGAAAGTTTGTTCATTTCTGTGGTCTACAATTTATCATGGAAACAATATAATTGACAGCACATATTTTGGCATATTAGAATTTTAGGAATTTCATACAATTTTCAAACATATATTAACATTGCCTAGAATACAATCCGAAGAAAGTCAAATATTTCTTATTTTGACAGTGCTCCTCATGTAACAACATGTCAAATAATTCCATATACTTCTCTTTTGGATTTCTCAGTGCCCTCTTGTGCATTCCAAATTAAGAAGTCAAAAAGACTTAATTTTGAAGATAAAATTGGATTTGGGGAAGTGTATCAAATATATTAATATTGATATAAATATACTAAAGGCCTAAAATATTTGATATAAAATGGAATGCCAGGTCACAGTAAGTCATTCATTTAGCCAAAATGGTAACTCAAAAAATGTTTAAAGGCAAAAGCCTTTACTCATTGATAGAAGACTCAGCTTTTCAAGCAATGTGTGTCTTTCCCTTCTTTTTCCTGTAATTTGAGGAGAGACAGAAGTATTTTTTATTCTTTAATATTATGTTAAAATCATATTCAAGAAAGAAAGCCAAATTTCTCTCTTGCATTAGTGTACTGTTAATGTCAACTCAAATTTTTAATAAAACCTTAAAGATGAATTCATCCAGTCTTCATCAGTTTGACTATAAGTTGAAATTCTTATAAGCTTCTGATAACATTTTATAAATTTGTATTAAAGCAAAATTAGTACTCTAAGAAAACCCTGTTGTGTTTTTATTCCAATGTTCAATTTATGGAAAAACTGAACAATACTCCTTTAAATTTAGCCAGTGTGTTCACACGGTGTTTCTTTTACAAGATGACTAGTTCACAAACCTTCCACAACTTGCTCAAACCTTTAGCTTCATTCTATTTAAGTCAAAACAATTTTTAACCTTCTGAATGAAGCAAAAATTTACATTCTAATGCCTTATAATGTTTTACTGAAAGCACATTTCACTTTTTCCACAAAGCTTCCATGTAAAACTTTTTTCAGTAGTCTCAATTATATGTTACAATGTTAGCTCTTAGCAATTTTTTTTTTTTTTTTTTTTTGGTGAAACACCTGTCAGGTAAGTTATTTTAATTTTGTACTAGGTATGGAGCCTAGGACACCAGACACAAGTGCATATAAAGTCTGACTTTTTCAAGCATAGCCAGGGAGCACGGCTAACTCCACATGTTCTCAGACCTTACCTAGAATCTAGTGACTCCAAAGCAGGTAAGTTGAACAAATTTTAAAAGTCAAAAAAAGCAGTTTATTACTTTAAATCATTTTACAAACCTAATATCTGACCTGCCTAATTTAGAGCTAATGTCTTTATTTTACCAATAAACTTTAAAACTGTCTTTATTTCTCAAATATTACTAAAGTCATGTGAAGTAAAAGGTATTAGAGTTTTTATTTTTCTGAAAAAAAATAATTTGATTTAAGCATTCATTATTTTAAAGGCAATTAGAGAGTTTTTTAATTTATAAACATCACCCACAACACCTAAAAATACATATAATAGATCCAGTAGTTGTTGCTCTTACTGTCCCCACCTGATGTCCATTTATCACTGTTGCTGACAGTGATAAATGTGTGGAATAGTTGGGGCTGACAAACATTTCACTGTGATATTCTTTTTTAGGTCAAATGAAATTTAAAGAAAATTTTATTGAAACTAAAACAAGCAGTGTTTTCAAATTTTTGCAATAAATGTTACCAAGCTTCCTTCCTTCAACTAAGGAAATGGGCTGGGCATGGTGGCTCACACTTGTAATTCTAGCACTTTGGGAGGCCAAGGTGCGTGGATCACCTGAGGTCAGGAGTTCGAGACCAGTCTGGCCAACATGGTAAAACCCTCTATCTACTAAAAGTTTTAAAATTAGCCTGGTGTGGGGGCTCATGTCTATAATTCCAGCTACTTGGGAGGCTGAGGCAGGAGAATCACTTAAATCTAGGAGGCAGAATTTGCAGCAAGCTGAGATTACAGCACTGTGCTCCAGCCTTGGCAACAAGAGTAAAACTCCATTTCCAATAAATAAATAAATAAATAAATAAATAAACTTGTTTTGGAAAATTTTCTACCTCAACTTTCTTATAATTGACACAATTTGAAAAAAAAAATCCAGCTTAAAAACAGAAAAGAAAAAAAAAAAACAGGCAAAATGAAAGTACTATGGAAAAACAATTTCAAAAGCTTTGTCCCAGATATTTCATATACTTTCCCATTCCACTCACTGTGGTACTTAAGAGATTAAACTGCACATATATAAGACTATGGCTCCAGCTGGAGTGCAGTGGCATGACCATAGCTCATTGCAGTCTCAAAGTCCTGGGCTCAAGCGATCTTCCCACATCAGCCTCCCAAGCAGCTGGAACAACAGGTCCATGCCACCATGCCCGGCTAATTTATTTTTATTTTTATTACTTCTGTAGAGATGAGGTCTTGTTATGTTGCCCAGGTTAGTCTCAAACTCCTGGCCTCAAACGTTCCTCCCACCTTGGCCTCCCACAGTGCTGGGATTACAGGCATGAGGCACTGGGTCTGGCCAAGATGGGTTTTCATAAAGGCCAACAGCAGAGTTTCTATTCTGAGAGGTACAGCCAGAGGCTTATATGAACCCCCCAACTTCATTAACCTCATTAAATCATATAATTTCCATCATATGGAAACGTACATTTAACAGTGATACCTCAGGACAATAAATAACTGGGAACAATGTAGCCACAACTCTATAGGGAAACTTGTGAATGGCTGAAACCAGGAATGTTGAACCCACACGTGTCCAGGGAGAGCTATTTCCGGGGTGTGTGTGTCATCCATAAACACACCTGGTTCCTGGCAGATGAAGTGCACTGGAGACAGCACCGAAGTTAACCAGGAGAGTGAGTGTCAGCGTTTCCCCTACCTCGGAATAGCATCCCTGTATCTTACAGATAATCCCCCTAAGCAAAGCAATACCTGCTTTGTACGCTATGTGAGGAACAAATATTTTAACAGTTTCACTCATTCTTCAGCAAACATGTTAGTTTTCTTGTCTTCTGTTTTTCTTTCCAACTTTTATCTTAGGTTCGGCGGCACGTGTGCAGGTTTTTTACGTAGGTAAATTGTGTGTGTCTCAGGTTTTGGTGTACAGATTATTTTGTCACCCAGGTAATAAGCACAGTGCCCTATAGGCAGCTTTTTTACCCTCACCCTCCTCCCACTCACAACACTCAAGTAGGCCCAGGTGTCTATTGTTCACTTCTTTGTGTCCATGTGCACTTAATGTTTAGATCCCACTTATAAGTGATAAAGTGGGGCATTTCTTCCACCTCGTCTTCTCCTTCTCCTCCTTCTCCTCCTTCTGCTCCTTCTGCTCCTTCTCCTCCTCCTCCTCCTCCTCCTTCTTCTTCTTCTCCTTCTCCTTCCTCTTCCTCTTCCTCTTCCTCTTCCTCTTCCTCTTCCTCTTCTTCTTTTTCTTCTCTTTCTTCTTCTTCTTCTTTCTTCTTTTGCCCAGGCTGAAGTTCAGTGGTGCATGATCTTGGCTCACTGCAATATCTGCTTCCCAGGTTCAAGCAATTCTCCTGCTTCAGCCTCCCAAGTGGCTGGGATTACAGGCACCTGCCGCTATGCCTGGCTAATTTTGGTATTTTTAGTTGAGACAGGATTCACAATGTTGGCCAGGCTGGTCTCAAACTCCTGACCTTATAGAATCCACCTGCCTCAGCCTTCCAAAATTCTGGGATTACAGGTGTGAGCCAGCATGCCTGGCTGGCATTCAGTTTTCTATTGTCGCATTAGTTCGCCTAGAATAATGGTGTCCAGCTCCATCCTTGCTGTGAAAGATATGATCGTTTTTATGGCTGTGTAGTATTCCATGGTGCATACGTACCACATTTTCTCTACACAATCCACTACTGATGGGCATTGAAGTTCATTCCATGTCTCAGCAAACATATTTTGAGCCTTCCAATGTGTACTAAGAATTCAGAAGCTCGACTCCCTGTCCTCACTGCACATAACAAGTCCTCCTCCTTGACAGTTACTCTCTAGTTTTATAAGTGCTTTCAAAGAAATAGAGGGCAATTCCTCAAGGATAGAGAGCTCCAACCCTGATAAACAAGGATCTGGCACATACCAAGAGATGATAAATGATTGCCGATTGAACAAACTGTATTTCTGCTTATGATCTACAAACATTTCCTCTCAGTTGACATTAACATGAAAAAGGATTGATACGTAAAAATCAACACTGTGTGGTGATTATCAGGAAACAGAGACCCTTCATACCCACACCCAGAAACATTTGGAGGTACACGTACTGAAACATCACAATATGTATAATTAATATGTACAATTATAATTACGTACAATTATGTAAATTAAAAAAGCATAGAGATAGGGTCTCACTCTTTGCCCAGGCTGGGGTGCAGTGGTGAAATCATAGCTTCAGTAACCTCAAACTCTTGGGCTCAATGGATCCTCCTGCCTCAGCCTCTCAAAGTGTTGGAATTAGAGGCTTACACTACCACGCCTGGCCAAAAACAATAATTTTAAAAAAGAAACATTTGAAGGGGAGAAATTAAAATGAAACCACATTATCATGCCATGGCAAGGCTCAACAGTGTTCTGCCTATAAAATTTCTTTGTCCGGTGCAGCAGCTCACACCTGTAATTCTAACGCTCTGGAGGGCAAGGTGGGAGGATCCCTTGAGCCAAGGAATTTGAGACCAGCCTGGGCAACACAATCCATTTTATTATTTTATTATCTATTAAAAATAAATACAGGAGCGCACCGAGACGGCCCAGCCATGGGGCCACGCGGGAACAAAGGCGGGTGGAGAGGAGACCCAAGCTATGATGGCTGAGCAGGGCTAACTGCCTCCCTCCGAGCCTGGCCCCTCGCCCAGCAATGAGGGACTGCTCCGAGCCTTCCTGCAGAGCCAGCGCACCCTGTTCCACATCCTGGACGACCAGCGGCTGCTGCACTTGCGCAAGATCGAGTCCCACTGACAGAACGCTGACGCGCGCGAGCTGCTCCCCGGGGTGCTCCAGGGTCTGTGCCAGGTTGCCCTGGCCAGCGGCGACTTGATCTTCAAGCACTGCATGGCCGGCCTGCTCACCTCGCTACTGAGGCTGATGGAGCCCCGGGCCCCAAGCACGCCACGGCACCCCAGGGTACCAGCCACGGCTGCCGCCTCTGCCGCGGCTGCAGCTCCTGGTGTCAGTGCCCCGCTACTAGCCATGGCCTGTCCTGGAGAGGAAGGCCCTGCCCCTGGGCATGCGTGCTCTCCGGCCAGCCCCAGCAGTGCGGACCCGCAGCCCGGAGCAGCTGTGTCCCCTGACCAGGCGACGCCCTGCCCCGCAGAGCCCTAGTAGCCCCAGAGCGCGGCGCTGGAATGGAGCCAGAGCGCAGAAGCAGGTGCAGTGGCCTGCAGGCCCTGGAGACGGAATCAGGGGTTGCCCGGCAGCCCGGTGCCCGGGGGGAACGTCGGAGGCTCACCATCACCGGCGGCGTGGGCTTCGGCCTGCCGAAGCAGGTGAAGGAGCTGGAGCAGGAGGAGGTGCTGCTGCAGTGTTCAGAGATGATGGCTCAGGGCAGTGACTGGTACCAGCAGCAGCAGCAGGAGTGCTGGAGCGCCAGTGCAGCCTGGGCCAGAGCGGAGGCTGCACGGACTTTGGGGCCACAGGGAGTCCCCGGCCGCTGGGGGGCTACTGCCCGAGGGACACGAGATGTCCCGGGGCCTGGGGGAGCTGCTGGCTGCGGCCTGTGCCAGCCGGGCCCTGCCCACTCTGCCTCTGGGCCCCACTGCCCTGCCCTGACGTCCACCTCGCCCCGTGCTGGCAGCAGCAGACCATCCTCATGCCAAAGGAGCAGAACCGACTCCTCACCCAGGAGGTGGCCAAGAAGAGGGAGCGCATCACGCAGCTGGAGCAGGAGGAGTCACGCCCATTAAGCAGCTGTTGAGGCCCCGTCCTGAGCCAGCAGGACGAGGGGGGCTCTGGACTCCACCTTCATCTAGCCCCAGGGCCCCCAGGGCCGGCCTGGCACTCAGCCCTGCGACAGCAGGCACCCCGTCGCACTCATCCTCACTGTCTGGAGACCCCCGGCAGGCCCAGGCGCAGTCCCTGAGTTGGCGCCTTCCTGGCCCCCTTGCCATCGGGCTCCCCAGGCCTGCCCCAGGCTGACCTCGCGCTGAGCCCTGGACTCGGTTTTGGCCCCTGGTGTTGACATGGGCTGGGACTCTCTTGAGTCTGCATAGCCTGCAGCTACTGCTGCTGCTGTCAGTGGACACGGGGTTGGGTGAACCCTCGATGAGTTAGCAGATCTCTGGCCACCCCAGTGGCTTCCAGCGGTTTCCAGCGGTGCTGCCCTGGGCCCCCTCTCCAGGGAAAGGCGCCGCTCACGCCAGGCTGCACCTCCGAAAACGGCCAGCAGAGGGTGCGGGAGGCTGCGATGCGGGTCCAAGGCCAGCTTTCCCCTCCCCAGTGCACCAGGACAGGGTGGCTGTCGCTTGGATGGGAGCAGATGGGGGGTGGGGTGGCCTCTAAGCGGGGGTATGCTAGCCTGGCAGGGATGGCTGTCGGATTTCTGGTCCCGGCCAAGGCTGAGGGAGTCTGGCTGCAGCAGATCAGGGAGCTTGGCATGCGTGTGCCTCCCGCAGACCCCCCAGCCCTGTCCTGGCCTTCCTCATCCTGGCCAGGATGCTGCCCCACGCTGAGTCCCACACAACAACCTGGGAGCCTATCTCCCCAGGAGGGCCCGTCGCCAGGAAGGGGGTCACTCTGCGCCCCCAGACAGCTCCCAGATACGTCATAGGCAGAGCCTGTCTTTCTGCCCCCCACTCAGGATTCCTAAGGTCTGGGGTCCTGCTCACCCCCCTTTTTATGCCATGCCCAACCCAGGTTTCAGGAGAAGCCACTTCCCTGAGCCAAAGACAATGAGAACCCCCAGTGTACAGGAGGATGCTGGGGCAGGTCCCCTTGGGTATCACTCCCTGCCCCCCGCCCAGGCCTACTCCTGGTGTGCTGGGGTAGGTACTGGTTGGGGGCACCTGCCGAGCCCAGCCTGGAGGTACTGAGTGCCACCAGAGCCAGGGCATGGCAACATCACGGATGGGTTCTGCAGTCCAGGATCCCTGCACAGGGACCCTGTGCAGACCACAGGGTCAGTGTGGGGGGTGAAGCAACCCCAATGCGGGCTCAGTGTGTGGGGCGGTACAGGGATTCCAATGCAAGGTCAGTGTTTGTGGGGTGCAGGGACCACAATGAGGGGTCAGTATGAAGGGGACACAGGGACCCTAATGCAGAGTCAGAGTCAGTGTGTGGGGGGTGCAGGGACCCCAGTGCAACGTCAGTGTGTGTGGGGTGCAGGGACCCCTCTTGCCCAGGGCACTTTGGAGCACTGTCCCACAAGGCACCCCTGTCTCAGAAGAGGGGTCCTAAGAGGCAGTGGTCAATTCCTTTCCGGAATCCAGCTCCACACTCATCTGCCCACTGCAACCCCACAGAGCCATGTCCCCACCTGCACCCGCTCTGCAGGGGTGTCCCAGAACAGGCCCAAGCCAGCCCAGCATGCAGCTGCCCTCCTCCCCTGAGGATGGTAGTGGGCTTTCCTGGGGACATAAAGACACCAGGACTGGACCTCCTGGCAGGAAAGGAAGCGGGTCCTGAAGGCCTGTGCCCCACAGCCCCAGCACCAGGTGGACGGCAGCACAGTGGGTAGGCCAGCGGCAGACCAGGAGAATCCTCCCTCCCTGATAGGAGGCTGGGGTCTGCCCACCAGGGCCTGCCCACATCTGACTTTGAGGATGCCTCCCATGCCCTGGGGTTTCCCGGCAATTTTACAGGACTGGAAGCAGGAGACAGAACAGTGTCTGTCCCAGGGTGACTTCATCAGGAGACCACCCACACAGAGCTGGACCCTGCAGCTAAAGTAGAAACGTGAGATGGGCTGGCACCTCTGGAACAACTGCCTCTCAGCCTTGGGGTTCCATGCAAGGTGAAGAAAAATTGGTCCTCCAAGTTACAGCTTGAAATCAGGCTACAGTGTGGCCTTAGAGACCATGAGGGGAGAAGGTAGAGTGGCCCCGAGTGGCAGGGTCTAGGTGGCTGGCAGAGGCACAGGCAGATCCTGCCTGGAGCCCGCCCTGGTGACGCTGGTGGGTCAGTCTCCCTGCAGGATATGAGCAGCATCCCTGGTCTCTATCCCTGAAGTGCCCATATCATGTGCAGGGACATACATGTGTGTGCACACACAGCTGTGACACCCAGAAATGTCTCGGGATGTTGAAATGTGTCTTTGGGGGCAGAAGTGCGCCTGGTTGAGAATCTGCCCCAGGGGAACACAACCCACCAGGCCTCAGGATTTTGTGTTGCTCAAGTTCCAAGGAAAAGGAACATCTCGACTGGGCGTGGTAACTCATGCCTGGAATCCCGGCACTTGAGGCCAGGAGTTTGAGACCAGCCTGGGCAATGTAGAGAGAGACCCCCATCTCTAAAAAAAAGAGAAAGAAAAAAGAAAGAAAGAAAAGAAAAGAAAATGAGATCTCCAGTTTTCAAAACTCAAAAACACCGCAAGGAAACAATACACTCTGAGACCCAGCAGAAACAACAGGTAGACTCTGCAGACACAGACACTGGAATTATCAGAGAGAACATAAAGTAACAATGCTTTATATATAGAGAGAAACAAAGAGATTTCTGAAAATACGGAAAAAAAAAAATACATAGGCTGGTCGTAGTGGCTCATGCCTGTAATCCCAACACTTTGGGATGCTAAGGTGGGCGGATCACGAGGTCAGAAGATCAAGACCATCCTGGCTAACATGGTGAAACCTTATCTCTACTAAAAATACAAAACATTAGCCAGGTATGGTGGCATGCACCTGTAGTCCCAGCTACTCAGGAGGCTGAGGCAGGAGAATTGCTTGAACCCAAGATGTGGAGGTTGCAGTGAGCCGAAATTGCTCCACTGCACTCCAGCCTGGGAGACAGAGGGAGACTCCATATATATATATATATATATATATATATAAATATATATATATATATATAAAAGAGGCAGATTTGCAATACTATTAAAAACTGAGATCTCAGCTTTTAATAGTGTAATCTTAAATGTGTAAAGAACACACAGTACTTTTCACAAAATGTTATTTTCACTATAAAAGAAAGAGATGGGGCGGTGCGCAGTGGCTCACGCCTGTAATCCCAGCACTTTAAGAGGCTGAGGTGGGCAGATCACCTGAGGTCAGGAGTTCAAGAAACATACGGGCTGGGTGGAGTGCTTCATGCCTGTAATCTCAGCACTTTGGGAGGCTGAGGAGGAAGGATAGCTTGAGCTCAGGAATTGCAGACCAGTCTGTGCAATATAGTGAGGTCCTATCTCTATTTATGAGAAAAAAAAAAGCTGGACATCTTGGCACGTGCCTGTGGTCCCAGCTGCTCAGGAGGTTTTAGTGGGAGAATCGCTTGAGCCTGGGAGGTCAAGGCTGCAGTCAGCCATGGCTGTCACCACGTTCCAGCCTCAGCAACAGAAACAGGATCATTGCACATCATCTAAATCACCCTTGTTTTTCTTTTTCCTCATCTGGAAGCAGGGACGCTGTCTCCCAACACGCACACTTCCCAAGGTTGTCAAGAGACCACATGAGCGTTTGGTAAACTGGGAAGCCCCAGCAGAGATGCTGGAGCCAGATTATTGCCGCCCTGCTGGTTGCCATTATCTTCCAGGCCTGTGTTTCTCTGTCGAGCCAGCAATAAGGCAGGGGGAGGCTCCCAGCTAATCCCGACTTGAATCTCAGCTGTGGGCAGGAGCGCCCTATCTGGAGGCTCTGCAGACATCTGTGTAGGTGGAGAACAGAGAAGATGGGGAGGAGAAAGAGTGGGGAGATGGGGCCAGTGGAGACCTTCACCCAAATTTTTGATTCATGGAGCAGAAGCCTTCTCTCTTCTTTTTCTCATTCCTGAAAAGAAAGCTCTTTTCCTCCAAACACAGTCTTCCAACAGCCCCTCAGCCCCAGGCCCGTATCTGTCCAGTAGTTAGCCCCTAACGAGGACCAAATGTCCTGCTGACTTGAGAAGGAAAAACAAGGGACAAGTTGTGGAATCAATAGCTTCACCGCCACTGAGGCCAGCCTGGCACAGTCTCCATCCCAGGCCTCCCAGGGTACCCGGATGGAAGTACTAGGTTTGCCCAAATCCCCACAGAACAGCAGCAACTGGTTTCTTAGTCAACCACAGCAGGCATTTATTGCACCAACTGTATGCAGCAGCCTCTGGAGGGGAAGGTTCAAGCTTTGCCACAAGGGAGGTGATATGTGGAAAGCTGTATGTAAACCACAAATCATAGGGATGTGCAGAATGACAGAGTCAGAGGAGAATAAGCATTTATTGAGCACCTACTGTATGCCAGGCCCTGGGCTAGGCACTTGAGGTACATTAAAGCATTGAATCCTCATCAACTCAATTTCACAAATGAGGAAACTGCCACAGAGAGGTGAGGGGACTTCAAGATTTGACAGCCAAACAGGAGAGCTGGGATTCAAACCCAGGTCTCTATGGTTTCAAGAGAAACCATAACCCCGCATGGACCTGGAGCCCGCCCATCACATCTCAAAAGTCCTGTCGCTCAGCCCGCCGGGGTGCAGTCTGGGCTGTGCCCCACCTCCAGCCCCTGCCCTGGCCCTGGCTTGGACCCTGGCTATGATGGCCAGACTTGCATCCGCAGGTGCGTGAGGGGCCTGAGACCCTGATCCAGCCTGGTGGAACTAGAGGGGTTCCTCAGGGAGGGAAAAAGGACAGGAGGAGCCAGAAGTGGTCCCAGATCAGGAGTCAAGCAGGCTGCGCTTCTCCCACCACAGGCTGGGGTTGCCAGGGATCTCCCCTGGGGTGGACACGGACCCCGCTATCTCAGGTTATGGGGTTTCTAGCTAGCCAAGGCTCTCCAGTTGGAGCAAGGGCAGGCGACCCAGGCATGGATGGCCTAGGGCATTGCTTTGCCCGTTTGGAGTGTCTGAGACACCCAGTGGGGCCACCCCAATGCTGGCCAGACTTCATTTGCCAGACAAGTTTGAGGTGGCCATGTTGGAGCCCAAAGGGACCCAGTGAGAAGTGGGTCCTGCAGCCTCAGATGCCCTGGGCCAGGAATGGGCAGTGCTGCAAGGAAGGAAACAAGGCAAGTGTCACCCTACCCTTCCCGTGAGGAGCCCCACACACCCCTCCAGCTGCTCCCCAGCTCTGCCCCTTCTCCCTCCACTTGCTCCCCTGTGGACCGATCTGTCTATCTGCCACTCCCCTCTCTTTCTGCCCTTCTCTCCCTGCTCCTGTTGGTGACAGGCCGGACACCCACTCACCACCCTCTCAGCCTCCTAGAGGCAGAGCTGGTGCCCCTCAGAGACCTGTCCCCCCAGAGGGGGCTTCTCCTACAGATAGCCCTGGACCACCACTGCCACACCTCCTCGTCCCAGCACGGATGCCTGACCCAGCTGAGGCTGAATGGAAGTTTGCTTTTGGAGAGGTATGCCGTGAGAACTGCAGCCTCAGGGCACACCCATCATCACCTCCCATGCGTGATTCAGTGTCTCAGCTACCTCTTCGGGACCATTCCCAAGAGCAAGGTGGAGCAAGGAAGGGCCTGAGCCTCCTTCACCAGGGCCCAGGCCACACCCTTCTCCCCTTCAGATGGAGCAGCCAGCTCTCAGAGAGGGCGTCACGGGGTTTCTGGAAGGGAAGTGAGTCAATGGAGGACCCCCCGGGGTGAATCAGTGCTGGATCCTCAGGCTCCCTGTTCCTGTCTGCAGGGACCAGATCCCCTAAGATTTCAGGGCCTGAGGGAAGGGCTGGGCCTACAGGGAGATGGGAAGGGAGCATCCAGGGTGACCGGGGCGGTCAGCTCATCCAGGCCCAGCCTCCAGCCAAGGAGGGATTCCAACGCTCCCACGTCCTTGGGCTTCAACTGAGAGCCATTCTCAAATCCCTTCTCAGAACCGACAATGTGCAGCACGCCCAGTTCCCAGACGCAGCCTATACACTTCCTCCGTGAGCGCCACACACACCCTACTCCCCTCCCACCGTCATCGCCAGCCGCCAGGCCCACCTGCTGCGGCCCATCCCCGGGCCCCCAGGGGGCAGCACTAAAAGGCCCTTCTTGTCCTGCCTGGGCCGGCGGGCGTAGGGAGGGAGGCTCAGTTCCACTTGGCTCTGGAACAGTTTTCTCGAGTGAGTCTGGGTGGGCTGGGCCAAGGGTGCTGGCCCCGGGGCACTGCCCTGCTCCAGAGGCCTGGGGCGGCACAGAGGTGCACACAAGGCTCAGCGCCTGTCCTGATCACGGTCGGTCCCCCCAAGCCATCCTCAGAGGCAGCAGGATCTACCCTGCTTCAATTTCTGGTACCTGGTGCCCCTTTGGCCCTGCTCACTAAGACACGCCCATCAGTTCTGAGCCCCGCCCCCAGTAACACACAAGCCCTCCCTGCCAGGTACACCCATCTGGGTCCCACTTCAACCCCTCACATTCTGCCTTTCAAAGTCAGCAATGCCAGGCCAGGGAAGAGGTGTGGGAGTCACCATCCCTGTATGCCCTGCTCTCACTCTGACCCTCAGACTGGAAGGTCACCTCCTTCCTTCTCTGCCTGTCCTTCCAGCATCAGCTCAAATCCAGTCTCCTCCCATGCTTGGCTCTCTGTGGGGGCCTCCCACACAGCTCCGAAGGAGCTGGATACCACATCTGTCATCGCGCTCACAGTAGCCCAAGCGTAGCCCCCCACGCAGGCTGGGAGCACCCTCAAAGCAGGGCTTGGGGCTCTTCCTGGGCTGCTGAGGGAGTTGGAAATAGCCATGACTTCCACACTTACTGGCACAGACAGATGAGGGCACACACACGTGCACATGGCCACTCCCACAGACCTGGCCGAGGTGGCGGAGACCAGGAGCCCAGCATGGCTACTGCCGCCGTCTCCAAGTCCCCTACCTTGAAGACCTGGGCCAGTGGCACTTGTGGGAAAGGAAGCACCCTGACTCCCACCCCATTCAGCTCTCCTCTTGCCTCCAACAGGCCCTCTGCCCCAGCTGTCAGTTCTATAGAGGCTTCCAGAGCTAAGACTCTTCCTCCAGCTGCGGGCATAGGCCGGGATTCGAATTTACCGTATTACTCTTCCTACTGAGTTTGTAGGAAAAGTGTTTGAATGAACTGACTTTGTATGAACAGTTTTGTCCTTAGCTCTCCATGGGGCAAGGGTTCCCAGCTCTCTCTGCTTCTTAGGAGGGTCCATAATTCCAAACAGGAGAGGCCAGCTCTTTCCTCCAGGGACATCCCAGCGTGCCACTAACTATGTTGTCAGTCCTGCAGCCCACAGCAGCCTTGCAGGTCAGGAAACGGTCCCCGCTACCCACTCATTTTTTATTATTGAGATGAGGTCTTTCCATGTCCCCCAGGGCTGGAGCAATTTCGGCTCACTGCAGCCTCAACCTCTGAGGGTCAAGCGATCTTCCCACCTCAGCCTCCTGAGTAGCTGGGACTTCAGGTGCACACCACCACACCAGAGTATTACTTTTTTTAGAGACGAGGTCTCACTGTGTTGTCCAGGCTGGTCTCGAACCCCTGGGCTCAAGCAGTCCTCCTGCCTTGGCCTTCCGAAGTGCTGGGATAACAGGTGTGAGCCACCACACCTGTCCAACATTCCCATCTTACCGATGAGGAAATTGAGGCTCAGAGAAAAGCAGGGACTGTCTCACGTCACTCTTTGGGCACAGAGGTCGTGGTGTTCTCACTCACCGCAACAGCAGCGAGCTTCCCCACATCAGGCCAGGGGGCAGTCACCCACCAGTGGCTCTGACCCCAGGAGGGGAGAGAGAGAAGTCTGCAGGGACAGACAGCTCCCTGAGAACACCAGATATTTGTTCCTGTCTCCCGATCTCCCACCCACCACTGTTCTCTCCCTCTCCAACCCGCCCGACTTTCTCACAGCCTAAGCAAACCCCCTTCTATAAAGCGCCCCCCAAAAGCCAGCATTGCCGATGAAGCCGTGATTGTCTCTGATGTAGGGTCATGGCTGTAGGGCTGCCGTCAAGGTGTCAAGGTGGCCTCGTGGCAGGGGTGGGCTCCGCAGGGACAGATCCTGCCCTGTTGAGCATTCCTGCCCCTCACTCAGCTCCTCCCCAGGCCCAGGCCGGCTCCCAGCCTGTGGAAGAGCCGGCCGCTGTGCCAGCCCTGGCATTAGCCAGGCCTCCAGCCATTACTCCTGCTTCGACAGGCCCACGTGCAGATCTCCCATGGCCTAACGGTTTGGGTTGTCAGCGAGGCTGCCTCCCTTCCTGGAACTTACTGCAGAAACCCCTGAGCTGCATCAGACCCCCATGGATCCAGCGGAAAGCCCTGGGCTCAGAGAGAGGAGCCTGCTTGTTCAGAGTCACAAAGTAAGTTCAGCAGGTTGGGGGTGGGGCTGTGTCCCTGGTTTGGGTGGAAGCTTCACCCTCGGGACCCACAGCTCCCCAGGAGCAGACATGCCACCTGTTGTTCTCAGGGGTCTCCCCATGTTGTAGGCTCACAGCCCAGCCTCCAGACGGTTTTAGAGATCTCTGAGCCAACCTGGGATTTTCAGGCAAATCCCTGAAAGGGTCCTGTACCTGCACCCCTGGCCTTAGCCTGCAGGGCCCTGCAGAAGGAGGACGGACCTCAAGCCAGGACCCTCAGCGCCTTCTCCTGGAGAGAGCTGTGGCTGTGAGAGGCCCAGGGCTGCAGCCAGCTCCGGGCGCCAGTGAAGGGAGCCCCGGGACTCCCATCTGGGATTTACACAGAGGAGTCGGGAGTCGCGTGTCAGAAGCACCTCTGCTTTCCACACTGCGTCTGCTTTCTTCCTCACAACTCCTCCGGGAGCTGGAGCTTGTTCTCCCCATTTCCACAGTGGAATCAGAGGCCCTGAAAGAGTCAGTCTCCTCCTGCACCCAAAGGCAGGACACGGAGGGTGCTGCTGGGGCCTGACCGCCAGCCCTGGGCCTGCCCCTAGGTGGAAGAGCAGCACATCCGCTACGTGCATGATGGGAGCGAGACACTGACAGACAGTTTTGTCCTGATGGTGGATGCCTCTGAGACGGACCACCAGAGCCATCCTGTGGCCTTCACTGTCACCGTCCTGCTTGTCAACAACCAACCCCCCATCCTCCTCACAAACACTGGCCTGCAGGTGAGAGCATCCCTGGGAACACCCCCCCCATGTCTGCTTCGAGAAAGAGGCCAGCATCCCCTCCCTCCTGGCACGGAGCTCCCCCTTTCTGAGCCTCAGTTTCTTCCTCTGCAAATGGGGAGCTGCCGCGTGCCTCACATGGTGGCTGGAAGGAGAGATGTGAGATTGTGCTGAAGCAGAGCAAGGCGGGAGGTTTTGCTGTTGGACACTCGCAGGCACGGCAGCCAGACTTCTGAGCGGCCACACGTGGCTCTGCTGTTTCTTCTCCTGTGGCTCAGGACCAGAACACCTGCCAGAATCACTTACAAGCCCTTAAGGGCAGGTGCCAGGGTGGGAGTCGTTAAGCTTCCCACCTTCACCCCAGCAAGTGAAGGCGCGGCCTGGCTCCCCAAACTCCTGCCCCTTGTGCCCCAGCAGAGCAGGGCCCCCATTCGGCAGGGGTGGAAGTAGAGGCCCGGGCATGGGCTGGAACCTGTCATGGCTGCACATGTAGTTCTGCTGGAACAGAAGTGGCGTGCGTTTACTAAGCCCACACGGCAGGGCTTTGACCGCCAGCTTCTTGGGGGCATCCTCAGTGGTCAGGAGCCACTGAAGGTTCCGCAGAGGGCTGACTTGGGCTGTCTCCGATGTGGGGCACTGGGGGGTTTTGGTGGTCTAGGATGTGCCCGTAGAGGGCGGCCTGGTGGCGGGGAGGCCGCTGAAGAGTGAGTGGGACACAGCGCTCAGGAACCACGGGCCGGGACGGCTGTGTGGCAGCGCGGCCACCAGGTGGGGCCATCCACCCGTGTTTGCTCCAGGAGCCCAGCGCTGGGGCCCTGCCCCCCACATTAAGGCCCCTACTGCCAGGGCTGGGCCTGAGGGCTCCCTGGGGCCAGGGGAGAGGGCCCAGGAATGCCAAAGGGCTCCATTTTCCGGGCATGTGAGCCCCATGCCGGCACTGCCGAGCAAGACCAGACCTCAGGACCTCAGGAACCGGCGCCTGCTCTCCTTGCACGTGGGAGGCCTGAAGAGGGGTCCCCTTTGCCCAGCATGAGCAGGGCCTGGAACTGCTCTGGAAGCACCCGGCCCATCCCAGCACTGCTTCTGTGCCGAGGACACTGCCAGCCATCAGCCCCCATGCGTCCCACCTCTCCAGACGTCCCACTCTCGGCGCGTCCCACCCCTCCCTCAGCTGGAAGGAGGGCCCATTTCCAAAATCACCATTCCCACCATGCCCAGCCCCTGCCAGACACACATGGAGGGCCTGAAAGGAGACCCCGGCGCCATCAGCGAGGCAAATTAGAAAGCACTGTTGGTCAGAGTTGGTTTCTGGGGGGTGAGAACTTGGTGAGGGTGAGAGCTGGGGCCTTCCTGGGCAGGGGACACAAACTGGCCTTGAGGGACATGCGGACTAGGCCGGATGGAGAGCAGGGAGGCTGGGCCTGGAGGGTGGCCTTCCCTGGGGCCTTCCCTGGGGTGACAGGGAAGATGAAGTCGGGGAGGTCCCCTTGTGCAGGGGAACTGGAGCTGTGCCAGCCTCGATGCCAGCTGAGGCCTGACCTGCAGTGGGGTTGGAGTCCTGGTGGCTGCCCAGGCTGGGGACGAAGGGGTGGGTGAGCACGGAAGGGCAGAACCGTCACAGGCCCGTGTCCCCAGATGTGGGAGGGGGCCACGGCGCCCATCCCTGCGGAGGCTCTGAGGAGCACGGATGGTGACTCCGGGCCTGAGGACCTGGTCTACACCATCAGGCAGCCCAGTAGCGGGCACGTAGTGCTGTGGGGGGTGCCGGGCACTGAGGTGTGCAGCTTCACGCAGGCCCAGCTGGACGGCGGGCTCGTGCTGTTCTCACACAGAGGTGGGTGCTGAGGGCAAGCCCCAGGTTCCTGCTGCCCACGGGGAATCCCCAGGGTGAGGAGCCAGCTCAGGCCAGTGGACCCAATGCCCCCATCCCCAGGAGCCCTGGACGGAGGCTTCTGCTTCGGCCTCCCTGACGGCGGGCACGCTTCCTCCGGACACTTCTTCCGAGTGACAGCCCAGAAGCAGGTGCTCCTTTCGCTGGAGGTCAGCCGGACCCTCACCGTCCGCCCAGGTGCCTGTGCTGACTGCGGGCGTTCCTGGCTGCTGGGAGCCCGGGAGGAGCTGAAGGTCGTACGCCAGGGTGACGCTGCCTCTCTGCAGCCACAGGCCTGGGCCTGGGTCCCAAAGGCTGACAGTCTCTTCTGCCTCTGGCAGGGTCTGTGCAGCCACTCAGCAGCCAGAGCCTCAGAGCCAGCTCCAGCGCCCAGATGACCCCCACCTCCTGCTCTACCATGTGGTGCGATGCCGGCCTGGGCGGCTGTTCTGTGAATCCCCAGCCCCAAAGGCAGCCCCCTTCATCTGTGACTTAGTCTGTTGTAGTGGTAAGCTGACACATCCAGGTGTGACCGTCCCTCTCTGTGGCATGCTCCTGCCCTGTTCAAGAAATAGCTATAAATACTCACATATATGCACACACCTCCACGTGGCCGACCGCCTCGCCTCTGGCACTGGGAATCAGTCACTGTGATGTCCTTGTGGTGGAGTCATGTGTCCCAACAAGAGAAAGCTGTCCCCTGACACTGCCTCTCCAAAGTGCGCCACCTCCAGTGAGCCTCCCTGTCACCCGGGCCCCGCCACCCCTCCTGTCCCCCGACAAGCACCGAGGTGCTGTGCAGGCAGCCCTGTGGCCTGACAGTCTCTACCTCTCCTGCTGTCCCTCGGCTGAGAGTCAAACCCATTTCTGGACGATGGGGAATGCGTTCCCTGTGGACTGTGTTCTCTCTGGAGCTCAGGGGAAGGGAAAGGACAAGCCATTTCTGGGGTGCTGTTGGGAGCAGTGAAAAGGCCCCACCCTTTCCAAGGAACACAGTTCCCGGAAAGCCCCTGGAGCTCAGCTGGTCTCGTCCCGTGCAGCCGGCTCTGGCCACGAGGGGGCAGGAGGGCCACGCACTCAGCCTGGAGGGAGCCCGCGGGGCAGCCGGCGCTCTGGAGGGACAGACAGCGCAGGCCACCAGGCGCAGACAGGAGAGGGAGGCGGGGGGTGGGAGACAGACGCCTGGGGTGGGCGGGAGTCAGCGCCCTTGGGTGCCAGTACCTGCCTTCCCGGCCACCGCTGATCAGGCTTCTGAGCCTGCTGGCTGTCAGGGCCGGACGTGCCACTGCAGTCCCCGGGAAGTCCCCCCGGTGTCACCAGGCGGCACACAGGTAACAGGCCTGGAAGGTCCCCAACAGCCCGGCTGGACACGCTCAGACACTCTGGGGCTCCTCGTTCAGGGGCACAAACTCCAGGACCCAGTGAGGGAAACGGGACTACACCAGGCCGAGCAGTGTGGCTAAATCCATTTATTCCAAAATAAAAGGCAAAATAAACAGGAGTTGCATCACCAGGGAGCCACGACCCTGTCCCCGCCTCCTTCCTCTGTCCTCTGCTATCAATAAGTAAGTTTCCCAGCTGCAAATAATTATTAAAACCTCCTCCCCCATGTACCAGCTCCAACCTCTGCCAGGTAAGATACACGGGGCACCCAAAACCGCTAAAATATACGTTACACACATACAATATGTACACCGGGGAAGGGGGTTCACCCCAGCAGCCCGTGCCCTCGCCTGGTCCACAGTTAGCGCCACAGTCCTGCCTCAGCTGCCTCTCTGAATAAGAAGATGGGAGCCCCCTGAGGGAAAAGTAGCTTTGGTGAGAGGAAGGAGGCCAGATCAACTCCAGCAGCCTCTGGCTCTTAAATAACAACCATCATCACCCAGAGATTTGAGGATTCAGCCCTGGTGAAGGTGGCAAAGGATCTGTTTGTCTCCCCCCATTAGACGGGGGGCTTGTCTTGCTACGCTAGTAATAAAGGCATGACTGGGAAGGGTTGGGAGGGACATGGTGGGGCGGAGACTCCAGCTCCCCTTCCGGCCTTGCTGACATGGGCCTGCTTTTATTTTTATATTTTTCCCCATGATGATTTTAAAAAGTCTCTTAACTTCCTTTTCATAAATTTTATACTTTTCGTAAAATTTTTCCACATTTTATCCACGTTTTTTTACCACAACCTTTACACAATTTTTATCCCATAACTTTTAATCACGTTTTTATTAGTTTGTGTTCTTTTAATAAACACACTTGCATAGCTATATTACAATTTCATAAAAACACATTATCTCATGCCAAGCATGCCAAGCATTTGCAGAGTCTCCATACCTTTAATACTATAGTTGTCAAGAAACACAAAATTTTAAGGCAAAAACAGCGCTTTGCAGCAATTGAATAATTTATTACATTACTGGAGCATCACAACAGCAGTCAATAATGTCGCTTTAGACAAAAGGCTCAGGATTTACATCTTACATTCTGTTCATAAGAGTTCATACATTGGTAAAAGTAATTCTTAGAAAACCTGGCAACTAAAGCTTTGGACTGGAATTGGCATTTCTTTCTCTATTTTTCCTTCCCCTGGTTTCCTTTTAAACTGCAATATTCATATTTTAAATGTTTTAAGTACTTTCAAAACATTAAGATAGCAGTTACATGTTTTAATAGTTATTTTAAAATGACTCTTTAAGATAAAGTTTTGGAGCAGCTATATTATGGGTAGGATAGGACTGATTTACCTTTTCAAATTTTCTTAAAATCAGCTTTGGTTTCAGAACTGATTTTTATTCATTTCTGGAAAACCTATCAGGTTTAATAAAATCCTTTAAAAATGATTATCAGATATTGCAATCTTTAAATAGGTATTTTGATTCTTTCTAAATAAATTCAAATTTATTCAGTCGAACCCACATTTGAAAATTCTATGCATTTTGTAATGACCGCTGAACAGAGAGACGCTGCCATTGAGCAGGCCTCTGGTATAGCAAACATGCTCCATTCAGGAGCTGTGAATATAGCTCTAGGTGAGTCCCTGAATCCGTTCATGGTAGATTATGCTAAATAGTGAGATGTTGCTGGAGGTGTGGATGAGGACGTTTGTTGTTGTAATCCTTCCTTGCACCTTATTTTAAAGAATAAATGAAACATTTTTCTGGTTACCTTTCTAAAACTTTAAAATAGAGGGGAAGAATAGGGCAGGGCATTGTTATGTTCCTTCTGACCCTTCGGTGTTATAAATTCAACATATAGACTGACAACCTAAATCAATGGTGGAACACAGTTCCTTTTTTTTTTTTTTTTTTTTTTTTTTTTTTTGTATCTGTTCAATGAAAATAAGAAGGTACAACCCAAGTTTTATACTCTGACTAGAGGGATTCCACTTCAAGGTCTGAAAGTAGGACTTTTACCTTAAAAAACAACAACAACAAACAAAAACTATCACACAGGATGAATAAGAAGATGCTTTAACAGTTTTGTGTGGATCCTGTTGGTGCTGAACTATGGCATGAGCCTTATAGATTATAAAATAGAAATAGTTGAAGCTAAAGTACAGAACTGAATTTTTTAAACTTTGTTTGCTGTTGAAGTCTGTGAAGTTTCAGTTATCTAAAATAAGCAGACACAAATAGGAAAAAAAAATAAAATTCGGTGTTTTTGATGAATGCTAACCTTCTGATGTTGCCTTCTAAGCAAAGAACAGATACTTGGCTGAATGAAGTACTGCAAAAGACTCACACGCACTTTGAAGAAAGACTTAAGTCACTGTCGTATGATTTCCATTCTTTTTAGCTTTCTCTTAAATAGATGACAAAATACCCCTACACAGAGTGATGTTTCTGTTAATATAGTAAATGTATTTTCCAGACTGACATTCAGCTTAAATACGCCTGTATGTGATTTACTCCATAGGTACCTGATGAACACATTCTTGTCAGATTGGATACAGATGCTAAACACTATGTCAAGGTCATTCCTAGTCATTTATATTTCTTAGGGTAAAAGTGAAGTGGTTTGAACTATCAAAAGACCTTTGAAATAATTTATCAATGTACTAGATAAACTCAGTTTCAGAATGATCAAGAAAAAACGTTAGCCCAGATAATGTGGCTGATTAACAGAGGCACGATTTCTAGCCCGAGGGCTGAATATGGACTTAGACTAACTGTCTTTAAACTGAACTCACAGAATGCAAAAGCGGCAAGTTCAAAAATAAAACACAAGACAGAACTTTAAGTCCATTTTAAATCCCCTGGCTATAAATTGTACCACTGTTAATTAGCTGCATTATTTGGGCTAACGTTTTTTCTTGATCATTCTGAAACTGAGTTTATCTAATACATTGATAAATTATTTCAAAGGTCTTTTGAGAGTTCAAATCACTTTACTTTTACCCTAAGAAATATAAATGACTAGGAATGACCTTCAGATAGTGTTTAGCATCTGTACCCAATCTGACAAGAATGCGTTCATCAGTTACCTATGGAGTAAATCACATGCAGGCGTATTTAAGCTGAATGTCAGTCTGGAAAATGCATTTACTACATTAACTAAAGTATCACTCTATGTAGGTATTTTGTCATCTATTTAAGAAAAAGCTAAACGTTTTTCCTTGATCATTCTGAAACTGGGTTTATCTGATACGTTGATAAATTCCTGCTTTTTGGAGGAGTCAGTTCAAGTCACCATGAACCAATATTTGCACTCTTTCAGTTAATGCAGACAAATGTGTTATTCCATCTGTAAAATCATATTAGTGCTCTCCTGTTGATGTCATATTTATGAAAGTATCATGAAAAATGCTAAACATGGAGATGGTCAGTAACTAGGAATCTCCACTTCAGGGAGCACAAATATATATCTCCCTCCATCCTAACAATGGGATGTATTTTGGCATACAAACATTAGAATTTCATGAAATTTCAACTGTTGATTTTTTTCCCAAGCATCATAAGTTATGATTTAGACAATGTCTGACTGAAAGAATTCATTCATAATGTAGAGGCACATTGACATACATCTTGCACAAAATATGCCTCTAACTGAAACCAAAAGGCACAAAAACATATTTCACTCTTGGTGAAGAACTTGGTGAGGAAATACAACTGTGACTGTATACACGGTTTTCCTGATAATACGCCGACATTCACAAACAGTAGATGGCACTGCAGTCTATACACAGTTTAAGCTGCATAAACTTTGATTTTCAAACATAGTACAATTCTGTCTACTGAAACTCCTTTTGGTTTCAGCCAAGTATTGTCACATATATTCGTTTATAACGTTTGTGATTATTTTTTGTTTGTGATTATTGTTTAAAGTCCTTTCTATTCAAGAAAAAGAAGGCAATTCCCATGTCAGAGTAACCAATGTGGTTGAAGAATAGGTATTAGCCAGAGAAGTCTGGATGGTCACATCAATCTAGCCTCCAAGAAGCTCCATGAACACAGAGGGAGCCATGTGACACAGAAATCCAGGTGTCACATGGCTTTCCTGCACTCTAGTTCATTCTTGACAATCTGTATGCCTGTTCCAGGGACCTTTAAACTTCTAAAAATTTTTATTAACATTTTAATTTTATTTTCTGGACATTTAAACTTTTAAGGATTTCTTTTTTGTTGTTGTTGGAGATGTTTTATAAAAATGGACATTTTATCAGCAACTTGCTATGTGAACTGTAATCAATAGCAATTTTTAAAACGGTGAAAAGACACAAAAGAATAATCTCATCTGTCATCTCTTTGTGTGTGCAAAGCACTATACCAAGTGTCCTAAAACATTAACTGTTCAATCATCAATATTTAGAGCCTATCCATTCTAAGATAAAAATTTCCATTCATATATATATATATATATATATATATATATATATATATAACTTTATCTTAAAGGATTTCTTATGATCTTTACTAAATACATTAAGAAGAATGCCAACCAGTGCCCTTTTGTGTACTAAGACTTGGAGTCATGTGTTAAAACAGGTAACATGAACTCTGACTTTACAATGTGTTATAGATATAAATGCTCTAGGCTAGGAAAGGTTTTTCACATCCACTGTCAAAGATGGGAGCCCTTTATTCCTCAGAAATCATCCTTTTTTAGGTCATCAAAAAAGAGTACAGCTGCCACAGCTCATGATGCACTATCTTCATGAGCCCAGAGCACAGAAAAACCCTAAAAGAACTGCAATAGCACAGTGCTCATTCTCGGCATGGGAATGAATGAAATACTCTATTCTGCACAGACCTGCCAGAGCAGGCCACTTTCCTCTTCTGTCAGATTTTAAAAGCTCCCAAAATGTTATTACTCTCATTTGCAATGCATAGAACATGGAAGAAAGGCTGTTTCCAGTTCTCGGCCTTTCGACAGCTCTAAATCTCAGTACTCATAGTGGCATCTTACAAAGTAATAAACAGTGTGCACGTGAGGGCAAAGCACATACTGAGCTAACTAAGAGGTCACTGTAATTAGGATTCGATCAAATACCATAGCAGAACATAAGCAAATTGTATCTGAATTCCATAATTAATATACATGCTGCAATAACGTTGAAAACCATGGCAGCCTATTCCAAACTGGCGAGAATGGTTTTGTACCAATAGTGGGTCTTTGTGTGTTTGAACTCCCACCACCTAAGGGCAAACTGGATAGGCATGCTAATGACCTATGATTATCAAATTAAAAATGAAAAACCCTAGGTGATGCAGGGAAGATGGCCGACTAAGAACAGCTCAGGACTTCAGCTCCCAGTGAAATTGCAGAGGGTGAGTGGACGCCGCATTTCCAGACGAACTCTTATTGCCCACAGACCAGGAGATACCCAGGCAGAGGGGTCGCCAGTGTCGCAGTCCCAGCCGGTGCGGCTGTTTTGGCCCCCACGGGGCTGATTCCACCCGCGTGGCTGCTGTGACCACTCCCTGTTGCTGCGGTTCTCCATATAAAAGCCACTGGGCTGGGACCACTCTTAGCTGGCGAGCAGAGCCCTGAGACGGCAGAGTTGCCCATTCATCTGAAATAGTGAGTCAGGCCAGGAGATTCCTAGGCAAAAAATCCGCCAGGAGCGGCGCCGCAGTTCGAGCCGACTCAGTGAGTCGCAGCACGGGAGATCCCGGTGCCTTTTCAACAAGCGACCGGAACGCGGTGTCTTTCAACTTAAAAGAAAAGACTCTGAGTCAGGGAGCCAGGTGATCAGGCTCAATTGGTCCCACCCCTCCACCCCCAACAACAACGAAAACAAAAACAGTAATTGGGTTGAGCCCTTCAAACCAAGCACGGCTGAACCGGGACGGTCCGGCTCCGTGGGGGAGGGGCTTCCGCCATTACTGAGACTCTCCACCGATTCGGAGGCCAGCTGCCGTTGCCGAGGCAACCCGCCGTTGCCGAGGCAACCTGCCACAACAGAGAGAGTCCGCCATAACAGAGGTGGGGCCACCATTGCGGAGACAGTTCTAACTACACTCATATAAAAAGGACTGCAGGGAAGAGCTCAGGGCAGCTGGGTGGAGCCCACAGCAGCTCAGCAAAGCCCCTGCGGGCAGGCAGTGGCTAGGGGTGCTGCTAGCTGGGCGGGTCAGACCTGAAAGAAAAATCAAAAAAGGCAGTAGTGCAACGGAAACTCATAAAGCTCCAACTCCCTGGGACAGAGACAGACAACAGGTGAATAAACCCACAAAAATGGGAAGAAACCAGCGCAAAAAGGATGAAAACTCCCGAAACCAGAACACCTCTCCTCCTAAAAGGGATCATAATGCCTCACCAGCAAGGGAACCAGACCAGATGGAGAAGGAGTGTGATGAAATGACAGAATCAGATTTCAGAAGGTGGATAGTAAGAAACTACAGTGAGCTAAAAGAACATGTTCTAACCCAACGCAAAGAAAATAGGAACCTTGAAAAAAGATTGGATGAAATGCTGACAAGAATGGACAGCATAGAGAGGAGTATAAGTGAATTGATGGAGCTGAAAAACGCAACATGAGAACTTCGTGAAGCATGCACAAGCTTCAACAGCCGAATTGACCAAGCAGAAGAAAGGATATCAGAGGTCGAAGATCAACTCAATGAAATAAAAAGAGAAGGCAAGAACAGAGAAAAAAGCGCAAAAAGGAATGAATAAAATCTTCAAGAAATGTGGGACTATGTGAAAAGACCTAATCTACGTCTGATAGGTGTACCTGAATGTGATGAAGAGAATGAATCCAAGCTGGAAAATACTCTTCAGGATATTATCCAGGAAAACTTCCCCAACCTAGCAAGGCAGACCAATATTCAAATCCAGGAAATACAGAAAACACCACAAAGATATTCCTCAAGAAGAGCAACCCCAAGGCACAGAATCGTCAGATTCACCAGGGTTGAAATGAAAGAGAAAATGCTAAGGGCAGCCAGAGAGAAAGGTCGGGTTACCCACAAAGGGAAGCCCATTAGACTCACAGCAGATCTCTCAGCAGAAACCCTACAAGCCAGAAGAGATTGGGGGCCAATATTCAACATCCTTAAAGAAAAGAACTTTCAACCCAGAATCTCCTATCCAGCCAAACTAAGCTTCATAAGTGAAGGAAAAATAAAATCTTTGTGAACAAGCAAGCACTCAGAGATTTCATCACCACCAAACCTGCTCTACAAGAACTCCTGAAAGAGGCTCTACACATATAAGGGAACAACCAGTACCAGCCACTCCAAAAACACACCAAATGGTAAAAGAGCATCAACACAATCAAGAATCTGCATCAACTAACCAAAAAAACAGCCAGGTAGCATCAAAATGACAGCATCAAATTCACACATAACAATACTATCCCTAAATGTCAATGGACTAAATGCCCCAATCAAAAGACACAGACTGGCATATTGGATAAAAAGCCAAAACCCATCAGTGTGCTGAATCCAGAAAACCCATCCTACATGCAAGGATACACAAAGGCTCAAAATAAAGGGATGGAGGAAGATCTACCAAGCAAATGGAGAGCAAAAAAAGGCAGGAGTTGCAATTCTCATCTCTGATAAAATAGACTTTAAAGCAACAAAGATCAAAAGAGACAAAGAAGGACATTACATAATGGTAAAAGGATCACTGCAACAAGAAGAGCTAATGATCCTAAATATATACGCACCCAATACAGGAGCATCCAGATACATAAGGCAAGTTCTTAATGACTTACAAAGAGACTTAGACTCCCACACAATAATAGTGGGCGACTTTAACACCCCATTGTCAATATTAGACAGATCATCCAGACAGAAAATCAACAAGGATATCCAGGACCTGAATACAGACCTGGAACAAGCAAACCGAATAGACATTTACAGAACTCTCCACCCCAAATCCACAGAATATACATTCTTCTCAGCACCACATCACACCTACTCTAAAATTGACCACATAATTGGCAATAAATCACTCCTCAGCAAATGCAAAAGAACAGAAATCATAACAAACAGTCTCTCAGAGCACAGTGCAATCGAGTTCGAACTCAGAATGCAGAAACTAACTCAGAACCGCACAGCTTCATGGAAACTGAACAACTTGCTCTTGAATGTTGACTGGATAAACAATGAAATGAAGGCAGAAATAAAGATGTTCTTCGAAACCAACGAGAATGAAGACACAACATACCAGAATCTCTGGGACACATTTAAAGCAGTCTCTAGAGGAAAATATATAGCAATGAGTGCCCACATGAGAAGAAAGGAGAGATCTAAAATTGACACCCTATCATTAAAATTGAAAGAGCTAGAGGAGCAAGATCAAAAAAACTCAAAACCTAGCAGAAGACAGGAAATAACTAAGATCAGAGCAGAACTGAAGGAAATAGAGACACAAAAAACTCTTCAAAAAATCAATAAATCCAAGAGCTGGTTTTTTGAAAAGATCAACAAAATAGACAGACCACTAGCCAGATTAATAAAAAAGAAAAGAGAGAATAACCAAATTGATGCAATAAAAAACGATAAAGGGGATATCACCACAGATTCCACAGAAATCCAAACCATCATCAGAGATTATTACAAACAACTCTATGCACATAAACTAGTAAACCTGGAAGAAATGGATAAATTCCTGTACACCTGCATCCTACCAAGCCTAAACCTGGAAGAAGCCGAAACCCTGAATAGACCATTAACATGGTCTGAAGTCGAGGCAGCAATAAAGAGCCTACCACCCAAAAAAAGCCCAGGTCCAGATGGGTTCACAGCTGAATTCTACCAGACATACAAAGAGGAGCTGATACCATTCCTTCTGAAACTATTCCAGACAATCCAAAAAGAGGGAATTCTTCCCAAATCATTTTACGAGACAAACATCATCCTGATACCAAAACCCGGCAGAGACTCAACAAGAAAAGAAAATTTCAGGCCAATATCCATGATGAACATAGATGCAAAAATCTTCAATAAAATACTGGCAAACCGATTGCAACAGCATATCAAAAAGCTCATCCACCATGATCAAGTAGGATTCATCCCGGGGATGCAAGGCTGGTTCAACATACGCAAGTCCATAAACGTAATTCACCACATAAACAGAACCAAAGACAAAAACCACATGATTATCTCGATTGATGCAGAGAAGGCTTTTGACAAAATTCAACAATGCTTTATGCTAAAAACCCTCAATAAACTAGGTATTGACGGAACGTATCTCAAAACAATAAAAGCTATTTACGACAAACCAACAGCCAATATCATACTGAATGGGCAAAAACTGGAAGCATTCCCTTTGAAATCTGGCACTAGACAAGGGTGCCCTCTCTCACCACTCCTATTCAATATAGTACTGGAAGTTCTAGCCAGAGCAATCAGGCAAGAAAAAGAAATAAAGGGTATCCAAATTGGAAAGGAGGAAATCAAATTGTCTCTATTTGCAGATGACATGATTGTATATCTGGAAGACCCCATCATCTCAGCCCAAAATCTCCTGAAACTGATAAACAACTTCAGCAAAGTCTCAGGATACAAAATCAACCTGCAAAAACCACAAGCATTCCTATACACCAGTAATAGATTTCAAGAGAGCCAAATCAAGAACGAACTGCCATTCACAATTGCTACAAAGAGAATAGAGTACCTAGGAATACAACTAACAAGAAACGTAAAGGACCTCTTCAAGGAGAACTACAAGCCATTGCTCAACGAAATAAGAGAGGATACAAACAGATGGAGAAACATTCCATGTTCATGGTTAGGAAGAATCAACATCGTGAAAATGGCCATACTGCCCAAAGTAATTTACAGATTCAACGCTATTCCCATCAAGCTACCAATGACCTTCTTCACAGAACTGGAAAAAAAACACCTTAAACTTCATATGGAACCAAAAGAGAGCCCGTATAGCCAAGTCAATTCTAAGCAAAAAGAACAAAGCAGGAGGCATCACACTACCGGACTTCAAACTATACTACAAGGATACAGTAATCAAAACAGCATGGTACTGGTACCAAAACAGAGATATAGACCAATGGAACAGAACAGAGGCCTTAGAGGAAATACAACATACCCACAACCATCTGATCTTCGACAAACCTGACAAAAACAAGCAATGGGGAAAGGACTCCCTGTTTAATAAATGGTGTTGGGAAAACTGGCTAGCCATGTGCAGAAAGCAGAAACAGGACCCCTTCCTGACACGTTATACCAAAATTAACTCCAGATGGATTAAAGACTTAAACATCAGACCTAATACCATAAAAACCTTAGAAGAAAATCTAGGCAAAACCATTCAGGACATAGGTGTAGGCAAGGACTTCATGACCAAAACGCCAAAAGCAATAGCAACAAAAGCCAAAATAGACAAATGGGACCTAATCAAACTCCACAACTTCTGCCCGGCAAAAGAAACCGTCAGTAGAGTGAATCGGCAACCAACAGAATGGGAAAAAATTTTTGCAGCCTACCCATCTGACAAGGGGCTGATATCCAGAATTTACAAAGAACTAAAGCAGATCTACAAGAAAAAAACAAACAAGCCCATTCAAAAATGGGCAAAGGATATGAACAGATACTTTACAAAAGAAGACATACAGGAGGCCAACAAACATATGAAAAAATGCTCATCATCACTGGTCATCAGAGAAATGCAAATCAAAACCACATTGAGATACCATCTCACACCAATTAGAATGGCAATCATTAAAAAATCGGGAAACAACAGATGCTGGAGAGGATGTGGAGAAATAGAAACACTTTTACACTGTTAGTGGGAATGTAAATTAATTCAACCATTGTGGAAGACAGTGTGGTGATTCCTCAAGGACCTAAAAATAGAAATCCCATTTGACCCAGCAATCCCATGACTGGGTATATATCCAAAGGATTATAAATCATTCTACTACAAGGACACGTGCACACGAATGTTCATTGCAGCACTGTTTACAATAGCAAAGACCTGGAACCAACCCAAATGCCCAACGATGATAGACTGGATAGGGAAAATGTGGTACATACACACCATGGAATATTACGCAGCCATCAAAAACGATGAGTTCACGTCCTTTGTAGGGACATGGATGAACCTGGAAACCATCATTCTCAGCAAACTGACACAAGAACAGAAAATCAAACACCGAATATTCTCACTCATAGGTGGGTGTTGAACAATGAGAACACATGGACACAGGGAGGGGAGCACTACACACTGGGGTCCGTTGGGGGGAAATGGGGGAGGGGTGGGGGGTGGGAAGGTGGGAAGAGATAGCATGGGGAGAAATGACAGATACAGTTGAGGGGACAGAAGGCAGCAAACCACACTGCCAAGTGTGTACCTATGCAGTAATCTTGCATGTTCATCACATGTACCCCAAAACCTAAAATGCAATAAAAAAAATTAAATAAAATGTATATATTTAAAAAGATGAGGGCTGAACATGGTGGCTCATGCCTATAATCCCAGCATTTTGGGAGGCCAAGGTGGGCACATCACCTGAAGTCAGGAGTTCTAGACCAGCCTGGCCAACATGGCAAAGTCCCATCTCTACTAAAAATACAGAAATTACCCAGGCGTAGTGACAGTGCCTATAATCCCAGCTACTCTAAAGGTTGAAGCAGGAGAACTGCTTGAACCTGGGAGGTGGAGGTTGCAATGAGCTGAGCTCATACCCCTGCACTCCAGCCTGGGTGACAGAGCGAGACTCCAACTCAAATAATAATAATAATAATAATAATAATAATAATAATAATAATAATAAAATGAGGCCAGGTGTGGTTCAAGCCTGTGATCCCACCCTATCTCTACAAAACTTTTGAAAAGTAGCCAGACGTGGTGGCACACACCTGTAGTACCAGCTACTAGGGAGGCTGAAGCAAGAGAATCCTTTGAGCCAAGGATGTCACGGTTACACTTTGCTATGATGCCACTGCATGATCATAGCAAGAGCTATACCTGGGCAAGAGCAACATCCTGTCTCTCTTTCTTTTTTCTTTTTTGAGACAGGGTCTCACGGTTACCCAGGCTGGAGTGCAGTGATGTGATCACAGCTCACTGCAGCCTGGACCTCCTAGGCTCAAGCAATCCTACCACCTCAGCCTCCCGAGTAGCTAGGACTGCAGTGTGCACCATCACACCTGGCTAATTTTTAAATTTTTCTGTAGCGATGAGGTTTCCCTATGTTGCCCAGGCTGGTCTCAAACTCCTGCGCTCAAGAGATCCTCCTACCTCAGCTTCCCAATGTGCCGGGATTACAGACAGGAGTCATCCCGAGCCACCTGGATCATCCTTTTTTTTTTTTTTTTTTTTTTTTTTTTTTTTTTTTTTTTTTTTTTTTTAAATAAAGAGAGGCTCTCACTATGTTACCCATGCTGGTCTCAAGGAATCCTCCCACCTCAGCCTCCCAAAGTGCTAGGATTACAGGCATTTGAGTCACCTCACCCAGCGGCAGCCTGGATCATTCTTACAGCAGCTGAACAATACAAACAGGAAGGCAGCACAAGTAGTGATTCCAATCAGACCTGATTCACATTTTTCTTTCTTTCTTCTTTTTTTTTTTTTTTTTTTTTGGGACAGACTCTCATTCTGTCATCCAGACTGGAGTGCAGTGGCGTGATCTCAGCTCACTGCAACCTCTGCCTCCTGGGTTCAAGAGATTCTCCTGCCTCAGCCTCCTGTGTGACTGGAACTATAGGCATGAGCCATCAAGTCCAGCTAATTTTTGTATTTTTAGTAGAGACAGAGTTTCGTTTCACCATGTTGGCCAGGCTGGTCTCAAACTCCTGAGATCTGCTTGCTTGGCCTCCCAAAGTGCTGGGATTATAGGCATGAGCCAACATCCCCAGCCACACATTATTTTTTAATAAGTATTTAAAGTGCATTCAAATTTAGTTGACTCTACTCTTTTCTTTCATTGTGCCTATTTATTTGCTCTATCTCTATGAACTAAACTGTTGTAAAAGTCAGTTTCACTTTTGTTCTTTATTTTTGATGCTTTCCTTCAAAAGGGTAGAGAAACTATGGGTATCTTATGTCCTTAAATTTTTTAATGATACCTTCTGCATGTCTTAGCCATACGAAATTCTATATGTCACACTTCCTAATAAATAAAATCTGACATACAATTTAGAAGTTCACACATTCAGGCCGGGCCTGGTGGCTCATGCCTATAATCACAGCTATTTGGGAACCAAGGGAGTTACTTGAGGCAGATTACTTGAAGCCAGGGGTTTGAGACCAGCCTGGCCAACATGGTGAAACTGTGTCTCCACTAAAAATACAAAAGTTATCCAGGCATAGTGGTGTGCGCATGTAATTCCAGCTACTTGGGAGGCTGAGGCAGGAGAATCACTTGAACCCAAGAGGCAGTGAGCCAAGATCACACCACTGTACTCCAGCCTGGGCGACACAGATTCTGTCTCAGAAAAAAAAAAAAAAAAAGAGTTCACACATTCAAATGAGTGAACATTTCTACCTTCAGTGGTCTTCCAATTAAATCTTTTCTTCTAAACACCAAGTTTCTTCAGAGAGAAGATAGTACATGTAATTTGTTTACTAAAGATAAATCATGGCTGGGCATGGTGGTTCACATCTGTAATCCCAGCACTTTGGGAGGCCAAGGCAGGCGGATCATGAGATCAAGAGATCAAGACCATCCTGACCAACATAGTGAAACCCCATTTCTAGTAAAAATACAAAAATTAGCTGGGAGTGGTGGCACATGCCTGTAGTTCTAGCTACTCAGGAGACTAAGGCAGGAGAATCACTTGAACCCAGGATGTAAAGGTTGCAGTGAGCGGAGACTGTGCCACTGTACTCCAGCACGGAGACAGAGCAAAACTCTGTCTCAAAAAAAAAAAAAAAAAAAAAAAGCTGGGCGCGGTGGCTCAAGCCTGTAATCCCAGCACTTTGGGAGGCCAAGGCGGGTGGATCATGAGGTCAAGAGATCGAGACCATCCTGGTCAACATGGTGAAACCCCGTCTCTACTAAAAATACAAAAAAAAACAGCTGGGCATGGTGGCTCGTGCCTGTAATCCTAGCTACTCAGGAGGCTGAGGCAGGAGAATTGCCTGAATCCAGGAGGCAGAGGTTGCGGTGAGCCGAGATCGTGCCATTGCACTCCAGCCTGGGTAACAAGAGTGAAACTCTGTCTCAAAAAAAAAAAAAAAAAAAAAAAAAAAAAAAAAAAAAAAAAAAAGATAAATCATTAATAGGACTACTCCCAATAATCTGGATAAACATATATTTGGAACTCAGAACCAACTGCTTAAAACAACATCTGACACAGAATCTTTCACAGTGAGTTTACAAAAATTTTCTTAGTTTAAATGATAACCCATACTATCAGATCTCTTTATTCTGATATCTGCCTGTTGCAAGACAGAACATCTTTCTGGTTCACCCATTAAGGGACTATATGAACTTCAAACTCAAAGCCCTACAAATCTCATCAGAAAGGGTAAGGCCAAATAACCATGAACTAAAGCCTGGCCTGGCATGGTGGCTCACGCCTGTAATCCCAGCACTTTGGGATGCTAAGTCAGGTGGATCACGAGGTCAGGAGTTTGAGAATAGCCTGACAAAACATGGTGAAACCCCATCTCTACTAAATCTACAACAATTAGCTGGGCATGGTGGCACAACGCCTGTGGTCTTCCAATTAAATCTTTTCTTCTAAATACCAAGTTCCTTCAGAGAGAAGATAGTAAATGTAATTTGTTTACTAAAGATAAATCATTGGCTGGGCATGGTGTAGCAGTAGCTGTAGTCCCAGCTACTCTGGAGGCTGAGGCAGAAGAATCGCTTAAACCTGGGAGGCAGAGGTTGCAGTGAGCCGAGACCGGGCTACTGCACTCCAGCATGGGGGACAGAGACTCTTTCTCAAAAAAAAAAAAAATAAAAAATAAAAAGCCTAACACTCATCTGCCTTATGAAACCAAAGGGGATGGTTCTGAAACCATGGTACTCTTCCACCTAGCACATCAAGCATTATGCAAAAACCCAAGAAGAAAAAAGCTAACTGCTATTAAAAGATTAGTATTATATTGGGAACAGAACAACAGGAAACCAAGGCTGACCAAGTGAAGCTTCCCATCTGAGTCCAAAGCTTCAGGCAACACTGAGGGGCCAGAGTTAACTGAGCTGTTAAACAGGAAAAGCTCCTCAGTGTTGATGACTTCCTACCTGCACAAGTGAAGGGCTAAGGTTTATCAGTGCTCCACCAGCCAAGTGTGACAGCCCCAGATCTGGAACAGTCTGTATCCAATACCTGATGAGCAGAAAATGTTCTATTCCTTTTCAAATGCTATTTCTGTCTCCCTTGGCTCATGGTTCCTTTGCACACATAAGACAGCATTAGTTACTTATTACAGTAAAGAAGTCAATTCAATCCCTTCTTTTTTTTAGAGCAAGATTTTGCCCCTCCAGCTCACACAGACCAAAGAGCATGGTCCTGCAAAAAATTACAATGGTAGCAACTGTGCATGACACATTTAAAATATACCAAAGAAGGAACCGTACTACATCATACTCAACACTGACAAGCTAAGTATTATTAACTGCATAAAGAAATTAAAGGCTCACAGAGGCAAAGCAAACTGTCCAAGTTTACTCAACCAATAAATGGCAGAGCTGATGTTCTGAGGACTGAATCCAAGTCTTTTCAAATCCTTATAGTCTTTCCACTGTACTAAATGGGCTTGGGAAATACAACACACCTATCATTCATCTTAATATGTAATATATGTCATTTGTTTGTTGATCTATGTATAAAAATACTCTTGAAGGATACACGAGAAACTAACTTGTAGCATCAGCTGTCTCAGAGGAGAACTAGGCTGGAAGACATAGTGAGAAGATTAATATTTTCCATATTCCTTTCTATACCTTTTTAAGTTCAAATCATATGACTGTATTATCTACTCAAAAAATAAAATGTATTCATTGTATATAGCCTTTAATTAAAATATACAAAACAGAAATTTCTGAATATAATATTTTTGAAACTATGCCACCAAACAATAAGTTTGTTGGTAATCTTCATTTCAGGGCCAAAAGAAAAATGGGTTAGGGAGCTCCACACAGGGGTAAAGGATGACAGCTGCTTTTACGAACTGCTAGCCCTAGATGGGGATGCTTCAATGCACTGCAGTAGTGTGCCACAGTCACTTGCCTGCTGGAGGCATTTGCCAATAGCATGCTTACTAAACACAGGCTGGCATCTCCCCTCTCAGGTTTAAAAACCACTTGCCAGGCAAATGTTATCAAAGAGAATGCAAAATTTCCCAGAGAAACAGAGGAAATAATTAAACAAGTAAGTAAACAATTTTAAATTGTCATAGGAGAAAATTTATATTAAGAGGTTGAGAGGCAGCAGAATATAACACAGAAGAGAAACAGAGATAAAAACAAAATCTGCCAAGTAAACAAGAAGCTTCTGGCCAGGTGTGGGTGATCACGCCCATAATTCCAACACTTTGGGAGGCCAAGGTAGGAGGATCATTTGAGCCGGGATTACAGGCACGCACCACCATGCCCAGCTAATTTTTTGTATTTTTAGTAGAGACGGGGTTTCACCATGTTGACCAGGATGGTCTCGATCTCTTGACCTCGTGATCCACCCACCTCGGCCTTCCAAAGTTCTGGGATTACAGGCTTGAGCCACCGTGCCTGGCCCACAATTCTTAATCCTATGTTTTGTGCTCATTTACATGATTCACGTCTAGACTTCTTTGTCTTAGATATTCTTCTCATTTCAGAACCTGACAAGAAGTCCAAGCCATCAAGCACAGCCCAAAGATCTGTATATATTCTCACCTCACAGCACTTTTTTGGTACTATAGTGAGTTTTAGAGAGGACTGAGATACATACATTCTGGTCCGGTTTGGACTCAATACTATATATACCATTTTGACATTATGATGGACTAATGCTCTGCCGATCTATCTTTATTATTTTGTAGGTTAAAAATAACTAACCTCCTAAAGGAGTATTCCTAATTGCCCAGGCATTTAATAACACAAAGTGAATCATCTGTCTCTGTGAAAGACCTGTAATATAGCAGAGGCTGTTCCTTAGAAATCATATATTACACAGTAAACTGGAATTTTCAGCCCTACTTAAATCTGGCAGGGACGTATATCACAGAGAAAATGGGCAGTAGCAGTATTCCTAGCTGTAGAATGCATTCGCTCCAAATGCAGAGAGGTTTATAGGCCTTATGGTTCCTCTGTAGTAGGTAATGCAAGGTACAGCAATGTATTTTTTACACTGGAGGAAATGACTTGGCATGTTCTGCTTCATGGATCACTAAACACATATAGAAGTTGCAGTCTTTCATCTTAAAAGGTTTATCTGCTACCTTATGGAGTACATGTAGCTTGCCCAAAGTCTCTAGCAAGCTAGCCACCTCATGTTTATCAGGCTTAATTAGCATGATGTCATTGATGTAAAGAATTAATATAATATTCCATGGGTATTTCAGAGAGTCTAAAGCACTTTGAATTATATTATGACAGAAGGCAGGAGCGTTCACATAGGCCTGGGGCAAAACTGTAAATTAATATTACTGTAGTATCTGGGTGGATATAAAATGGTTTGGATCTTCTTTCCTGAATGAAATGAAAATAGGTGTATTTGCCTAATAAATGACTGCATACTATGCATCTGAACTTGTATTAATCTCTTTCCTATTACTGCATATTATTTCATGGTATATACGTACCACATTTTTAAAAATCAAATCCACCATTAACAGGAACTTAGGCTGATCCCATGTCTCTGCCACTGTGAGTAGTGCTGTGAAAAATATACAAATGTAGGTGTTATTGTTTTAAACATAATGGCTTATCATCTTTTGAGTATATATCCAGTAGTGGGATTTTTGGGTTGAAAACTAGTCATACTTTCAGTTCTTTGAGAAATCACCAAACTGCTTTCCACTGGGGCTGAACCAAATTACTTTACTCCAACAGTGTATAAGTGTTCCCTTTTCTATGCAACCTCAACAGCATGTGTTATTTTTTTTTACTTTTTAATAGCCATTCTGATTGGTATGAGATGGTGTCTCCTTGTGGTTTTGATTTGCATTTCTCTGATGTTTGGTGATGATGAACAGTTTTTCATGTTTGCTGGCCACATGGTATGTTTTCTTTTAAGAAATGTCTGTTCATATCCTTTACCCACTTTTTATTGGGGTTGTTTGCTTTTTCTTGTTGTCATTGGTCTGTTTACACTTCTTATGAATTGTGACTATTAGACCACTGTTGGATTATTTTTTGCAAATATTTTCTTGGATCCTGTAGGTTATTAACAATCACGTAATTTTTTTGTTATTGTTGCAATTGCTTTTAAGACTTAGCCATAAATTATTTGCCAAGACTATTATTGAGAAGAGTATTTCCAAGCCTTTTTTTCCAGGATTCTCATAGTTCGAAGTCATCTTGTGTTAATTGTTGTATATTGTCATAGGTATATTCTTGGAGGCATATTCTTCTGGATATAGTTAGCCAGTTTTTCCAGCAGCATTTATTGCACAGAGGATTATTTCCCAATTATTTATTTTTGTCAACTTTGTCCAAGATCAGTTGGCTGTAGGTATTCGGTTTTATTTCTGGGTTCTCTATTCCATTCCATGGTCTATGAGTTTATTTTTGTACTAGTACCACGATGTTTTAATTACTGTAGACTTATAGTATACCTTGAACTCAGGTAATATGATTCCTTCATTTTTGCTCTTTCTGCTTAAGATTGCTTTGGCTATTTGGGCTCTTTCTGGTTTCATATAAATTTTAGAGTACTTTTTTCTAATTCCGTAAAAGAAAATGCTATTTGTAATTTAACAGAAATACTTGTGAATGAATTCATTGCTTTGGACAATATGGACATTTTAGCAATATTGATTTTGTTCAATCCATGAGCATAAAATGTTTTTTCATTTCCTTCAGCAGTGTTTTGCAGTTCTTTGTAGAGATCTTTCACCTTCTTGACTTTGGTTAGATGTATTTCTAGGAGTTTTTTGTTTGTTTGTTTTTGTTATGGTAATGCAATCACGTTCTTGATTTGGCTCTCATTTTGAATGTTACTGATGTATAGAGATGGTTTTATTGATTTTTGTACATTGATTTTGTATCCTGAAACTTTGCTGAAGTTATTTATCAGGTCTAGGGGTTTTTTGACAAAGTTTTTAGGTTTTTCTAGGTACAGAATTACGTCGTCAGAGAAGACAGATCATTCGACTTCCTGTTTTTCTATTTGAATGTCTATTTCTTTCCCTTGCCTAATTTTGCTCTGTTTCTGGTATTATGCTGAATAGGAGTGCTAAGAGTGGAAACCCTTTTTAAATCCAGTTCTTAGTGGGAATGCTATATCTTTCCCCCATTTAGTTAGTTGGATGTGGGTTTTTCAGAGATGGGTCTTATTATTTGAGATATGTCTCTCTTACACTTAGTTGAGAGTTTTTATCATGAAGAGATTTTGGATTTTATCAAGTGTTTTTTCTGCATTTATTTAGTTGCTTGTATGGTTTATTTTAATTCTGTTTATGTGTTTGACTCACATTTATCGATTTGCATATGTTCAACCAATCTTGCGTGCCAGAAATAAAGCCCACTTGATTATGGTGAATTAACATTCTGATGTGCTGCTGGATTTAGTTTGCTAGTATTTGCTTGAATGTTTTTTTTTTTTTCATCTGTGTTTACTACGGATATTGACCTATAGCTTTATTTTTTTGTTGTTTTTGTGGTTTTGCCAGATTTTGTGTCAGAATGATAGTGGTTTCAAAGAATGGGTTAGAGAGGAATTCTTCCCCTCATTTTTTGGAATAGTTTCGTAGAGTTGGTACCAGCTCTTCTTTGTATGTCTGTTAGAATTTGGCTGTGAATCCATCTGATCCATAGCTTTTTTTGTTGGCAACTTTTTTATTACTGATTCAATTTCGGAACTTACTAGGTTTGTTCTGGGTTTCAGTTTCTTCAGGATTCAATCTTGGAAGGCTGTGTCTTTCCAGGAATTTATTTATTTCTTCTAGATTTTCTAGTTCATGTGCATAGAGGTGTTAATAACAGTTGTGGAAGATATTTTGTATTTCTGTGAAATTATTTGTAATGTAATTTTTGTCATTCTGATTGTGCTTATTTGGATTTTGGTCTCAGTTTCATTTAATCCTGCTCTAATTTAATTATTCATTTTCTTTTCCTATCTTTGGAATTCATTTTTTCTTTTTAGTCTTGTTCCCTTAGTTACAATGGTATAATGTTAACTCTGTATCTTCTTGACATAAGTATTTAGTGCTATAAATATTCTTCTTAATGCTGCTTTTGCTGTATATAAGAGGTTGCATATGTTGTGTCTCTGTTTTCATTTATTTCATGGATTTTAAAAATGTCTCATTTTATTTTGTTGCTTATCGAAAAGTCATTCAGGAGCATGCTGTTTAATTTTCAGATAATTGTTTGTTTTTGAGAGCTCATCTGGGTATTAATTCCTATTTTTATTCTACTGTGGCCCAAAAAGATGTTTAGCATAATTTTGATTTTTTAAAATGTATTGAAACTTGATTTATGACTGAGCGTGTGGTAAGTCTTAGAGTGTGCTCTGGGTGCAGATGAGAAGAATGTACATTATGTAATTGTTGGGTGTCCTATTCTGTAGATGTCCATTAGGTCCAATTGATCTAGCATCAAATTTGAGTCCAGAATTTCTTTGTCGATTTTCTGCCTTCATGATCTTTCTAATAGTGTCAGTGGGGTGTTTAAGTTTTCCACTAATATTGGGTGTCTGTATAAGGCTTTTTCTTGACTTAATTGTTTTATTAATCTTATTGTTCTGATATTGAATGAGTATATTTAGAATAGTTAAATCTTCTTGGTGAATTGAATTATTTATCTTTATTTAATTCTCTTTTGGGCTACTTAAAAAAAGAATTATTGGTTTAAAGTATGTTTTATCTGATGCAAGAATAGTGATCCTGCTCCTTTCTTTTCCTATTTGAGCTATATATATATATATATATATATATATATATATATATATATATTTTTATCTTGCACCTATGAAAGTCACTACATATGAGATGGGCCTCTCAAAGAGAGCAGAAGGATGGGTCAATTTTTTCTCAAACCCCTTTGCCACCCTATGTTATTTTAGTGGAGACTTTAGACAATTTACTTTCAAAATTAATATTGATATGTGTGGTTTTAGTCCTGTCTTAATGTTGTTCGCTAATTGCTTTCTAGTCTTGATTGCACAGCAGCTTTATAGAGTCTGTGGGCTGCGTGCTCTACATGTGCTTTTGTGTCAACAAATATTCCTTCATTTCCATGTTGAGAATGCCCTTAAGCAACTCTTCAATGGGCTGTTTGGTGGTAACAAATTCCCTTACTGACAGTTTATCTGGGAAAGACTTTATTTCTTCTTTGCTTAAGAAGGTGAGTTTGGCAGGATAGGACATTCTTGACTTTTATTTATTTTCTTCCATAATGCTAAAAATGGGCCTCCAATCTATTATGACTTGTAAAGTTTCTGCTGAGAAGCCCATTGTTAGTCTGATGAATTTTCCTTTATAGGTAATTCGGTCTTTCTCTCTAGCTGCATTTAAGATTTATTTCTTTCATATTGACCTTGGATAGTCTGATGACTATATTTCTTGGGGATGGTTGTCTTATATACTATTCCATAATAGTTCTCTGTATTTCTGTATTTTTCTGTCAACATCTCTTCCAAGAGAAGAGACATTTTTCTGAATTTTATCCTCATGTATATTTTTCAATTCGATTACTTTCTCTTCTCTCTCAGGAATTCCAATAAATCATAGATTTGATTGCTTTACCCAATCCCATATTTCTCTAAGACTTTGTTTATTTTTTAATTTTTTTTTTAAATCTAACTGTTGGATTTTAAGAACCATTTTAGGAGCTCTTAAATTTTTTCATCTGTTTTGTCTCGTCTATTGGCAACATTTTTATTACTGATTCAATTTTGGAACTTATAGGTTTGTTTTGAATACCAATTGTATTTTGAAATTCTTGTAATAAATTTTTCCAGAAGTTCTGTTTCATTCTGTCTCCATATAGTTGTGTCACCTTTCAAATCCTGGATCTTTTTTTTCCATTTCCTTTGTGTTGGATTACAACTTTCTCTTGGATTTCATTTATTTATTTATTGCCGTTCTTATTCTGTTTTATGTATGCCATTTAGATATTTTATTCTGGTTAGGATTTTTTGCTAAGGAGGTATTGGGATCCTTTAGAGGTAATGAAACAGTGGCTTTTTGTATTGTTGGAGTTCTGGCACCGGTTCTTTCTCAATCAAGGGAACTGGCGCTTACTTTTTTTGAATTTGCTTTTCCTTTAATTTTTTTCATTGTTTATTATCTCTCACCGCATGGCTGCGGTGTATTTTGTGAATGATCAATTGCCATCATTTCTGAGTGCTTTCATAGGTACAGGGCTCTGTACAGGCTCCTCGGTTTCAGATGGCTTTCCCAGTAGTTGTTTGGTGTCGCAGTGGTGTAATTCAGTATGACCTCCAGTAGATGGCGCATCAGAGTAAGAGCCAGCAGGTAGGCTCTTACTCTTTTCACCTTCTGTAGGGGTGGAGTAATTGGAGAAGGAGGAAAAATATTCTTCCCCCACTACATTGGTCTTCGTTAGGGATGGAACCACTGGAGAAGCCTGAGAAGCACCTATTTCAACCCATGCTCCCTGGGCCCCCATGGGAGATCTGCTGCTGCCTTCAGCGGTTACTGAGGATGGGGGGAGGGGGCAAGAGATCCCCCCACTGCAAGTCATTATTGTATCTTTGTTGTTTTCTCTGTCCATGACTGGCGCCACATTCACATTTCCTTTGACCGCCTTTGGCGCCGTCAGGCTGTGTTACCCTCTTCTTAGTGGTAGCCAACACCAAAGATTAGACACCTGAGAGAGTAGAGTTCACCTTTTACTCACTTCTTAGAGCTAATGGCACAGTCCCCCCAAACTGACCAATGACAAACATGGACTGGATCGAGGTTGCTAAGCTGTCACTAGTTACAAGCCATTCCACTCAGAAGAAACCTAAGTTTCAGCAAATTTACTCCTGCTCAAGTTTGGCAATGGGAGGGAGCTTAATTCCAGCATCTGCTGCTGTGGTGCTCTCCACATTCATTGCTCAATTCTGACTGTGGGGGCTGTTACCCTACTCCAGAGAAAGCACTTCAACCTCTGGTCTTATACTGGCCAGGCCAACGTCTGCAGTGGCTGTGGTTGTCAGGTTATCAAACAATGACTGACTTTTTTGAGCTCTGATTAAAAATTGCATCCTCCTCTCAGTTTTGGGTCTGAGAAAATGCCTGCAGACTTTTCCAGTGTCTTTTCTTCTCTGTGTCTCTTTGTCTTTCCTGGAGCTATCTCCTGGGCTTAGAGAAACAGATGCTCTCCCTTGGCCTGGATTTGCAAAGATCGCTGCTGAAAAGTGATATACAGAGAGAGACTAGCTGCCCCTCTCACACATTGAGGCTTCACCCACATAATCAGCCAAATGTCATCGTGAGGGCTACTTGCACATCTTCTCCTCCCGAGCATCTGATGTGACCTTGAGTCTTCCAGTGAATTCCTTTTTTTTTTTTTTTAATTTAAAGCTCACAGAGTTGAACTTCATGCACTGTTTAGCTATTTCTTTTTTTTTTTTTTTTTTTGAGACGGAGTTTCTCTCTTGTTACCCAGGCTGGAGTGCAATGGCGCGATCTCGGCTCACCGCAACCTCCGCCTCCTGGGTTCAGGCAATTCTCCTGCCTCAGCCTCCTGAGTAGCTGGGATTACAGGCACGCGCCACCATGCCCAGGTAATTTTTAATATTTTTAGTAGAGACGGGGTTTCACCATGTTGACCAGGATGGTCTCAATCTCTTGACCTCGTGATTCACCCGCCTCGGCCTCTCAAAGTGCTGGGATTACAGGCTTGAGCCACCGCACCCGGCCATGTTTAGCTATTTCTAAGTGGCTGAGGCATGCTGATGGTTTCTAATCCACCATCTTAGAAACAAAAAAAAGCACTTCGGGAGGCCGAGGCGGGTGGATCACGAGGTCGAGAGATCAAGACCATCCTGGTCAACATGGTGAAACCCCGTCTCTACTAAAAATACAAAAAAATTAGCTGGGCATGGTGGCGTGTGCCTGTAATTCCAGCTACTCAGGAGGCTGAGGCAGGAGAATCGCCTGAACCCAGGAGGCGGAGGTCGCGGTGAGCTGAGATCGCGCCATTGCACTCCAGCCTGGGTAACAAGAGCGAAACTCCACCTCAAACAAACAAACAAACAAACAAACAAACAAAAAAACCAAAAAACAAAAAAAGAAACCCCAAACTCTGTAGTGTATTTTGATAGTGATTTATCTACAACATCCAGTAACATAAGTTTAACTTATTGAAACTAATGTACATGAAATAGTTAATCACTTCTTTGCAGAAATTAGGAGTACTTCAGGAGTTGAAACATAATGCCTACTGATATTTTGTATGCCAAGTTTTCTGAGAAATTTTTGTCTGCAATGTTCTTTTTCTTTGGCAAAACATAAGTTCCCATGAGTTAGGAAGTACCTATTTGTTCTTTCTGTAATCATATAAATATTAATTGATAAATATATGATTTGTTAATATAATAGAATGACGTATTTAATATAATATAAACAGATTTAAAATATTATAGTTAACAGAAAATCATATTGTTACATGGGTCATTTGACTTTTTTTTACTACATCAGGAATATAATCTAATTAAACTTGAACATCAAAAAACAGGAACATGAACTATTCCTCAAGATATGAACATAATCCATTTATATTGATATCATTATAATGTAAATATCTCATAGCATTATAATATAATTTAAACATTTCAAAACTGAATGTTTCTTAAGTTAGCCTATAAAGTATAAAGTGAAGAATAAAGAAACCAAAGAGAAAAAGCAAATGAATCAGCAAATTTGAATGAATTAGATTCAACTGAGCCATCAGTTGATCCACTTCTCCTAGAGAATTTCATTTCTTTCCCTTATTCTATAGCACTATTGCTGGCTTATTGGATGTTAGTAGAAAAAAAACTATACCGCATAAATTATAAAATAAATATCTATTTTCAAATACATAAAATGCTTAATTTTAAATTACATATTTTACAGCTAGAACTAAATTTGATAGGCTGTAGAAAACCAGATATGTACAAATTAAAAAAATAGTGCTTTCTTCAAATAAAGTAAAATGTAAAACTATTTTTCATTATTAATAGTAGATAAAATCAAACCTCCCTACCTCATCCCCATATAGTTAACAATATTTTTATGTGTGAGATTATTTTCTGTAATATTAATCACATTTTGATTAAAATAAAAATTACAGGATTTAGATGGAGAGAAAACAGGACCTTTATACAAATTTGTCTCTAGGATTGTTTCATGTTCATGTTTTTTAGTGTCCATTTTTAATTCTAATGAAAATAAGTCTATAATTTTATGTGAGACCAATAATATGCTATGACAAAAATAATAGATTGTAATATTCTTGAAATGCTAATATTTATTTTCATGGTATGGATAAATAGAGAAGTTATGTATATTCAGGTTTTCCAGTTTATTTCTGGTCAAAAAAGTCATGAAGAGCAATAATTTTTGTCATGAAAATATCAAATGCATGTGGGATGGTTTTAAGTTTTAGAAACTTTTAACTTATTTCCAAATACCTATTTACAAGCTGATATGTATTTATATGCATACTCTCTTTGTGCAAAAGTTTTAAGGCTGCTGGTTTCTCATAAAGTTATAGAAAATGAGATAATAAAACAAAAATAGAAAATTAGTCAAAGGAGAAAATAGCACACTCACACAACATACATCTCAATGCCTTTTTTCATGCATGAGCTTCAAATGTGTCTCTATGTTCCACAGGGAAAAAAAGGCACAAAAGGATAACTTCAGAGGTTATCTAGTTTTCATTTTTTGTAGAGATAATGAATACCAGTTTATTAGGAGGAAATCTATCATTGAAATTTTGAACAGTATTTTTCATCTTCAGCATTATGTAAAGGAAGAGTGATGTAAGAACAGTGTATATCCTTAATACATCCAGAAAGTTTAAGTCACCGTCAACTAGTATTTTTTTATTTTCTTCTAACAATATTAGATACATGTTGAGAAAATGACATTGATATGTAAATATATAAAGAACATGACTTCTGTTACTCCTTACTGATCTGTTGCAAGAACATAGAACACCTCAAGGCCTGGAAAACTTTTATTTTCATAAGTACTGGTTAATTTGTGTGTATGTGGAGGAGCCAGAATGCTGAGCTCTTTATATTAAGATAGGGGAAAAGTCAGTGTTAGACCACACTGACTATTAGAAAGAAATGTCAAATTTATTTATTTGGTTTCTCTGAGACATGTACCCTTTTAACAATTACAGGGCTGCATGTTGTTTACTCTATTCCCTTGGAACATTTGTAATTTGTTTTTAAATTACAGATATATGAAAGACAGTAATGGTTCAGAAGAAGAGGCAGGTAAATTGTGAGAATAGAAGGAACGAATGGTAAGAAAAGAAAAGATAAGAAAAATAGACAAATTAATGCAAGGGGTAAAATGAGCAAGGACTGAGGAAAAATAAATAGGTTTTGATAGTGAAGAGAGAAACAGTAAAAAACAAATGAACAATATGATTCATGTTTCACTTACTACTGTATTTACAATGTACTGAGCAAATCTTACACCTAAACATTGTAAGATAACTATTTCCCTGAAATAGTAGAAATAGATCTAGTAGACTTTAGATATTGCAATCATCAGACATAAATATAAAATAAACATGTTTAGTATAGCTGAAGTATTAGTATATAAAGTTCTGCACATAGAACAAGAAGATTTTTTTTCAATGAAATGTTTGAAAAACATAATGGTGCAGTCAAAGTTTAAAAATCAGTGATAGATTAGCTAGCAGATTAGACAGTTAAAAAATAATACATTTTATGATAGAAAAAAATAAAGTACATAGAATACAGTTCAGAAAAACAGAAAATATGGAAGAAGTCTATATTAAGGATCCTGTGATATCTTTCAACATGTCTCAAATCAGCTTTAAACAGGGATGCAGAAAGAAAGGGAAAAAATAAATGCTCAAAAAGATAATGGTTAAATTTTTTTTTTCATTTTTGCTAAAAAAGGTATTAATCTTAAAATCCAGAGGCATTCAAAAGATCGAAGTTATGCAAAGCTGGAATCTACGGACAAAGGAAAACATATATATCTTCACTAGTCATTTGTACTATCCTTTGTTTTCTCTTTACTCTTTTGTGAGGTCACTCCACATTCCTGGCCTTCTAGGCAATGCTTTCTATAATTGCTGCTTCCAATAAAACTGTTTGCAAAAAACCAGCTCCTGGATTTATTTATTTTTTGAAGAGTTTTTTGTGTCTCTATTTCCTTCAGTTCTGCTCTGATCTTAGTTATTTCCTGTCTTCTGCTAGGTTTTGAGTTTTTTTGATCTTGCTCCTCTAGCTCTTTCAATTTTGATGATAGGGTGTCAATTTTAGATCTCTCCTTTCTTCTCATGTGGGCACTCATTGCTATATATTTTCCTCTAGAGACTGCTTTAAATGTGTCCCAGAGATTCTGGTATGTTGTGTCTTCGTTCTCATTGGTTCCGAAGAACATCTTTATTTCTGCCTTCATTTCATTGTTTATCCAGTCACAATTCAAGAGCAAGTTGTTCAGTTTCCATGAAGCTGTGCGGTTCTGAGTTAGTTTCTGCATTCTGAGTTCGAACTCGATTGCACTGTGGTCTGAGAGACTGTTTGTTATGATTTCTGTTCTTTTGCATTTGCTGAGGAGTGATTTATTGCCAATTATGTGGTCAATTTTAGAGTAGGTGTGATGTGGTGCTGAGAAGAATGTATATTCTGTGGATTTGGGGTGGAGAGTTCTGTAAATGTCTATTAGGTTTGCTTGTTCCAGGTCTGTATTCAGGTCCTGGATATCCTTGTTGATTTTCTGTCTGGTTGATCTGTCTAATATTGACAATGTGGTGTTAAAGTCTCCCACTATTATTGTGTGGGAGTCTAAGTCTCTTTGTAAGTCATTAAGAACTTGCCTTATGTATCTGGGTGCTCCTGTATTGGGTGCATATATATTTAGGATCGTTTTACACTGTTGGTGGGAATGTAAATTAATTCAACCATTGTGGAAGACAGTGTGGCAATTCCTCAAGGACCTAAAAATAGAAATCCCATTTGACCCAGCAGTCCCATTACTGGGTATATATCCAAAGGATTATAAATCATTCTACTACAAGGACACGTGCACACGAATGTTCATTGCAGCACTGTTTACAATAGCAAAGACCTGGAACCAACCCAAATGCCCAATGATGATAGACTGGATAGGGAAAATGTGGTACATATACACCATGGAATATTACGCAGCCATCAAAAACGATGAGTTCACGTCCTTTGTAGGGACATGGATGAACCTGGAAACCATCATTCTCAGCAAACTGACACAAGAGCAGAAAATCAAACACTGTATATTCTCACTCATAGGCGGGTGTTGAACAATGAGAACACATGGACACAGGGAGGGGAGCACTACACACGGGTCCGTTGGGGGGAAATGGGGGAGGGGCGGGGGGTGGGGAGGTGGGAAGAGATAGCATGGGGAGAAATGACAGATACAGGTGAGGGGACGGAAGGCAGCAAACCACACTGCCATGTGTGTACCTATGCAACAATCTTGCATGTTCATCACATGTACCCCAAGACCTAAAATGCAATAATAAATAAATAAATAAATAAATTAATTAATTAATAAAAATAATAAAAAAAAAACTGTTTGCAGCCATTGTAATTTGTGGCCTTTTATCTGGATGCAGTCAGGGCACAGCTCCCAATTTGCCCCCTCTGCTTCTCCCTGGTTCTGCAAATACCATTTTTCTAGGTAAGTCTTCTATTAATACATAGTTCCTAATTAAGTTGCACCCTCCACAGATTCTGACTCCAAGTCTTCTCATTTCTAACTTCACTATCATATGAAGATCAACTCTCTCTCTCCCATAGCCCAGCTATGTCCTGCCTTTCTTCTGAGGAACTAGATTCCTTATGTTTCACACAAGACTTGAGAAAAGATGAGGAGCCAGAATCTCTTAATTAATGTCTGCCTAAATGTGCCCTGCTTGCCTTTTTATAATGCCACAGTTATACTGTGTTGATGTAGGTTCCCATGATTTCACCAGGAAATACTCTCAAGTCTCCTCATATTGGCTTTCTTCTCATTTTATTTGGCTTCTAATGTCTCACATCCCTTGTTTCTAGGAAGTACAAACAAGGTCTAGAAAGGGAGAGCCTACATATGTGAGGTAATTAACTAAAGCTCCATGATTCAGTTTCATTGTTAGAGAAGTTGCAAGAGAGAAAAATAAGCTGATTTCTAAGATAAAAACAAAAGGAGGAATATCACAAATATTTTCCATATGAGAGAAACATTAGTGAGTTCATTGTTTTTTCTTTGTTTCTTATTTAAGTGTACATTTTACACAGCCTTCTTCTATCTGGAAGCTAACACAAATGAATTTCAAATCATCAGAAATTCATAAAGAGTATGTATAATAATTGTTCCTCTATGAATTGAAGTCAGTCACTAATATGATATTAAGGCAAATATTATAGGGAAAATATGTTTTAATTAATTCATATTTTTATTGTGTTATCCTTATACTCGATTAGGTTCTTAAAAAAGTTACTAAGTGTTCTTCATAAACGTTTGATGTTTTTAGGAATTCATGAAATGTATTCTTGTTTACTTGATATAAAATTTAATTATAATCTCTTATTGATCTCAAAAAACAAGGAAATAATACTTTATGCTATCTCTAGCCTACAGTATCATTCAATAAAATGATTTTTATTCATCATGATAATAAATTATACAAAATTTATGAATTTTTAAATAAGAAAACTAAGATATTGTTAATGGAGAAAACTTGGTAAACCAATAACTCAAGGATAAGGGAAACTAACCTCTTAGGAAAGCTGTGAAATCTATAATTATTTAAAATGCTATTTATTAACACTCATAACCAGCAACTATTTTATGTATATCAGAATATTCTTGTTTTTTGAGCATATTAAGCTAATTATTGAGATAAGATGTTCCAATCTCAGGGAAATATTTCAATTTTCATAAAACTACATTTTTGTTATTAACTGATATCCCTGAATCCTGAACTGGCTTTGGGGTAAATATTCATCATTTTCCATTCAACATTTTATCTTTATGAAAAATTTATGTGATGTCTGAAATATTACTTAATAAATTTTAAGCAGTGTTATGGTATTACAAATAATATTTAGAACTTAAAATAACAATAAATTCTTATCAGCTTCAAGAAAACTTAAAACAAAACAATTCCTGTAATTTCAGATATAACCACCCTTTCCAGCAACAACAATGAAAATATCATTAAAGTTTTACCACTGGTTTATTCTCTATATAATAAATGGATACTTTAAAAAAACATTTTGCCAACTACAAATTATGACTTCATTAAGGATGTGAAAAGGTGATGGGGGAGTTGGAAAAGAGAATGAATACAATGGGTAAGGAAGATAGTGCAATATAATTTTATAAGTGATATTTTATTACGAACATTCCCACAATTCAATGGTTCTTGACATATTTTTCTTTGTAGTAATAAAACCACAGACTCTTATTTTTACACAGTTTTGTAATTCTTTCACTTCTCCATCTGAGGAGATTCCTGCTTGTATGGTAAAATGAATGTTTGTAGTCTGAATAACTACATAGGTTGACTGTATTGAGACTAACATCTATTTACAATAGCTTCTGTTCTCAAGGATGCCAAAAATATTATATTTTAAAATAATACATAATTTTTAGCATGCAAAACTAGAACTCCTTATCAACTATCGGATATATTTGAAAGTTAAGAAATGAAAAAAATGATTATTGTCATCAAGTTTTATGAAGATCTTTATGATGGCAGTGGAGATGAGATGCCCATTTTCTCCAATAGTATATTTTCTCTCTCTCTCTCCACCCCACTCTCTCTCTGTGTGTGTGTGTGTGTGTGTGTGTGTGTGTGTGTGTGTGTGTGTGTGTGTGTGTGTATCTCTTCCCTAAGCTATGATTTTCATTTAAATACGAAGTTCTGGATTTCCAATTTCAATGGAAGTGTGTTTTAAATGAATGGACTGTAGGACTTCAGATGCATCTAGTTTAGTCTCTAATGTTAAATTTAAAACTTTATGAATTAATTGTATATACAACTTCAAAATGAATCATATATAGCAAAGAAATTTCTTGTATTCATCTGCACTTGATTTGTAGATTATCTGAATGACAGGTAATATATACTTTATAAAAATTGAGCATGTATGAAATATCATCTAAACTCCTCAAAGAACCTAGAATGTTTAATAGAATAAGATAATATTTTCTCTATTTCATGCAAATTTCTATCAAATTTCTTAACTCTTTATAAGCCATAAATCATATTTTGTCTCCTTATTAAATTTCTTATAGTTTCTTAAATCTCAAATTGTGGGAATTGTAATGTTAACTAATGTAAGATCTCAAGTCAATTGTTTAATCCAAAATTTAATGGAGAATATTGGCACACAGCAAACATAAATTTTATTTTGTATGTTCAAACACATCTTTTTGAACTCAAAAATATTTTTTATCTGAAAAAATTGTAGCAACCTTTGCACAATAAATTTTAAGTGGATGAGTAAAATATTTAAATATATCAGATAATGTATATGAAGTAAAGCTTCATTTTTTAATATTAAACTATTGTCTTAATTAACATATAAGTATTCCTTTTGTTTATTAAATAAATATCTCAAACCTAAGAATCTTTTTAAATGTGCTTACAGTTGGATTAAGGCCTGGCAAAATTACTATTTTATGTATAATGTTTTTATTTCCCCTCATGCACACCAGAAACTATCATTAATAATGGGAAGTACTGCATTTATATAACACAGATTATAAATGATATGAATTGGATTCCCAACATTTTATATACATATGTCACAATCTAGGTTATGCATTTGTTTAAACAAAATACTGGTTTAAGCTTCAATACTGCAGGCCGGGCACAGTGGCTCACGCCTGTAATTCCAGCACTTTAGGAGGCTGATGAGGGCAGATCAGGAGGTCAGGAGATCAAGACTATCTTGGCCAACATGGTGAAACTCCATTTCTACTAAAAATACAAAATTTAGCTGGGCATGATAGCGTGTGCCTATGATACCAGCTATAATTTAATACTGCATATTCACTGTGATGCTCAATAGGCACTGACAAAAGCTCTTTATTTTGTAACAAATATATGGATATAAAAAGACTATATGTTGACTATGTATTCAATTATGACTTTTTTAGGAACAGGTAAATTAGGAGGTCCAGAAACAAGTTTCCTTTTGGTCCTAGTGAGGGAATGTATTCTTTTCCTGGGGCTGAAATGTGGGGGTAGTTTCTTTCTTTCTTTTTTTTTTTTAAATTTTTTTATTGCATTTTAGGTTTTGGGGTACATGTGAAGAACTTGCAAGATTGTTGCATAGCTACACACATGGCAGTGTGATTTGCTGCCTTCCTCCCCCTCACCTATATCTGTAATTTCTATCTCTCTCCACCTCCCCATCCCTCGTCTCTCCCCCATTTCCCTCCAACAGACCCCAGTGTGTAGTGCTCCCCTCCCCGTGTCCATGTGTCCTCATTGTTCAACACCCGCCTATGAGTGAGAACATGTGGTGTTTGATTTTCTGCTCTTGTGTCAGTTTGCTGAGAATGATGGTTTCCAGGTTCATCCATGTCCCTACAAAGGACACGAAGTCATAATTTTTGACGGCTGCATAATATTCCATGGTGTATATGTACCACATTTTCCCTGTCCAGTCTATCATCAATGGGCATTTGGGTTGGTTCCAGGTCTTTGCTATTGTAAACAGTGCTGCAATGAACATTCGTGTGCACGTGCCCTTATAGTAGAACGATTTATAATCCTTTGGATATATACCCAGTAATGGGATTTCAGAGTCAAATGGGATTTCTATTTTTAGGTCATTGAGGAATCACCACACTGTCTTCCACAATGGCTGAACTAATTTACACTCCCACCAACAGTGTAAAAGTGTTCCTATTTCTCCACATCCTCTCCAGCTTCTGTTGTCTCCAGATTTTTTAATGATAGCCATTCGAACTGGCATGAGATAGTATCTCAATGTAGTTTTGATTTGCATTTCTCTAATGACCAGTGATGATGAGCATTTTTTCATATATTTGTTGGCCTCCTGTATGTCTTCTTTTGTAAAGTGTCTGTTCATATCCTTCACCCACTTTTGAATGGGCTTGTTTTATTCTTGTAGATCTGTTTTAGTTCTTTGTAAATTCTGGATATCAGCCCCTTGTCAGATGGGTAGACTGCAAAAATTTTTTCCCATTCTGTTGGTTGCCAATTCACTCTAGCGACTGTTTCTTTTGCCATGCAGAAGCTGTGGAGTTTGATTAGGTCCTATTTGTCTATTTTGGCTTTTGTTGACAATGCTTTTGGTGTTTTGGTCATGAAGTCCTTGCCTACGCCTATGTCCTGAATGGTTTTGCCTAGATTTTCTTCTGTGGTTTTTATGGTGTTAGGTCTTATGTTTAAGTCTTTAATTCATCTGGAGTTAATTTTCGTGTAGGGTGTCAGGAAGGGGTCCAGTTTCTGCTTTCTGCACATGGCTAGCCAGTTTTCCCAACACCACTTATTAAACAGGGAATCCTTTCCCCATTGCTTGTTTTTTTTTCAGGTTGTCAAATATCGGATAGTTGTAGATATGTTGTGTTTCCTCCAAGGTTTCTGTTCTGTTCCATTGGTCTACATCTCTGTTTTGGTACCAGCACCATGCTGTTTTGATTACTGTAGCCTTTTAGTATAGTTTGAAGTCTGGTAGTGTGATGCCTCCTGCTTTGTTCTTTTTGCTTAGAATTGACTTGGCTATGCAGGCTCTCTTTTGGTTCCATATGTCTTCCCGGTGCCATTATTGCCCCCACGTCTCCATCCGGGGACTGAAAGTATTTGTTTAAACTTTGGCATACACAGGAAAAATCAAAAAGCAATCACTCCAGTGAAGTTTAAAGGAACTTTCTTCATAGACCCAGAAAACTTAAAGAGGGCAGGAATTCCTCCCTGGTTAAACGTCGCCTTCTTTAACACCTCTTTGGACTCCATATCTGGATCCCCTTCCATGACCTCGTGGAAGCTCTTTCTCTTTCTCCTTTTTCTATTTATCTGCCTAAATAAATCACTTTCTGCAAAACTCTTTCGGGTCCGATATTTACTTAGTCACTCTCCGTGCCCAGCGTGGTCCCCTCTCCCATTCTTGGGTGAGTGAGGTACCAAGGGTCTGGAAAAGAACATTGGTACCTGAGCTTCCCCTGCTCCCCAGAATTCGGTTACACCAGTATCCCTTGCAATTAGTTACGACCAAAAGAGTAAGCCTTGTCCACTGACATATGGAGATAAGTGATGTAAGCCTTTTTCAGGTCCATTATAACACAACTTGACACATCTCATACTCTATACTGTCTTTGTAGTTTTTCCTTGCTGGTGAATTGAGGATGACTCTCAGGGAGATACTGAAAAACAAACTTAAAGAAGAAGCACAGTCTTCATCTGATGAGTCAAGGAATCCATAAAGAATGACATATCAAGCAGAGCACAAACCTCTTCCCACCACCCATTAGAATTTCGTAAAAAAGAACTAAAATTATATTAATCTCTTCATATTTTGGTGCTAACTGTTATAGGAGCTAGTGTTAACCTAACACTAATACAAATTATAACACAAATTCTAAAGCATGTTTACCTTATTTGTATCTATGTTCCTTTCATGTTTTATGATTTCAATGGACATTACTTATTTGATCAATTACTCTAGAAGTAAAGGTAGCTATTTGGTGTTATGACCTTACCTAAGAATAGAGAAAATAGAGACAGAGTTGACTATGAATATAATCATTTTTGGAGTGGTGGATGAAGTTGTGATATTTATTTTTCTCATATGTTGACTAAATGAGTTACAATAGAGAAATATTTTTTTTTTAAAAGCAACATTTACTGAAAACTTATTATATGAGGCTTGTATGTGCCATTTGGTTTGACTGATATTACACCCTTATTATTTCATTTCATTCTCACAGAAATCCACTTACATGTGAATAAACTGAGATTTTAAAACCTCAAATACATTGTAAATGGAGGGCTGGAGTGGAGTTATGTCACAGAAGTTGGTTTGGTGCATGGCATGATATTAACACTTCGTATTGCTTCATCTACTTATTAAAGATGTAAGGCTAAAAAGTGTTTTTTCAAATGTGTAAATATAAGCATCTGTTATTACCCACACTGCCAAGGGAAAAAAACTCAGTGTACAGAAATAAATTGTTTAAAATGCTGGTTGGTTTTATCTGGATAAATAATTAAGTATTGAAAATTTTATTCCCAAGTTATCTTGAAAGAGTTCACATACCCTCAACCAGGTAAAATTATGTTTTAAGTCTACTTTCAAATTTTTATTTTAGAAATTCAGTATATATTTTATACCAAAATATTTTGGTGGATGAAATAGGAAAAACAATCTATTCTCTTTTCCAGTTGCTAATGCATGGATGACATGTTTTTTAAATATATTTGCCTTACTACAAAAGATGAAGAATCTTATTCAGTGTTTTCCCTTTTATTGTTAATCCATAAATGAATTAAAATGGCTTGAAGTCTAAAGCTGGAAGTTTCAACATACTTTTAACTTTATCTATTATTTATTTATTTGTTGTTTGATTTTGTTTTGCGTATTCAAATGGCTCATTTTGCCACAGGGTTAGTGTCAAGATAAAATTAGGCATTACTTAAAACTAAATAAAATATGAATTTGAATGTTGCTTTATTATTTTCAATATCCACATGAACAAAGAACTGACTTGATTCTAAGTAATACAGATTAATCCAGCCAATGGAAATCTTTTTCAAGTTACTCATTAGTTGTTTTGTCTGCAGGATTCAGTTGTCTTAAGTTTTATGTAATGAATCCTTAAAAAACCAACAAAGTCATTGTATGATTAAAGGAACTTTAAATCTGTGTCAAGTGAACACTGAAAAAAATATCTCTGGCTACTATTTGTTTTATTTAATCCTAATTAGGAAACTAATAATTAGACAAAAGTACAAAAGAACTACAGTGTCTAGTCTCTGCAAGACAATCTACAAAATAACATTAAAAATTGCTACTTACTGAAGTTTAGCATTCCATTCTGGCCTTTCTTGATTATTGACTTTGAATAACTTAATGCAGAACATGAAAGAATCAAAATTAAAAACAAAGTAGAAAACAAGACTTTTGAGAAATGTATTTAGTGTTAATTAATTTTAATACTTTCCTTTCTTTGAGGTGAAGTTTTGCTCTTGTAGCCCAGGCTGGAGTATAATGGCGTGATCTCAGTTCAGTGCAACCTTCACCTCCCAGGTTCAGGCAATTCTCCTGCCTCAGCCTTTCAAGTAGCTGGAATTACAGGTGCCCACCACAACACCTGGTTACTTTTGTATTTTTTTAGTAAGTACAGTGCTTCATGATGTTGTCCAGGCTGGTCTTGAACTCTTGACCTCATGTGATCCCCTGCCTCAGCTTCCCAAAGTTCTGGGATTACACACATGAGCCACTGTGACCAGCCTAATTTTAATAATATTTTACATGGAAAAGTTATATTCAGTGTAAAAGATGCCATATATTTTCTTTTTTGTAGATAATTAACTAAATTTCTCACAAGTAAAAAATTGCAAATCTAAATAGAAATAATCTCAGATCTGTATCATTCTATAAATCTTGTTACCCAACCCATTCTCTATGTCATAAGTTAGCCTGTAAATAATTAGGCTATTTCTTGTAAAATCTGTTAATGATTCCTCTCTTTATCAAGATGTGGATTGGTTCTTTTAATTAAAATATTTATAAAAATATGAGATACCAGTTAAGAAAGATAGAACTCACAATATAAGCAAATATGGCTTGATAAGTATTTTATATAAGCATTTATGCATAACTTTATGCTTTCTATTAGACTAGAAATAGCTCTACTTTGAACTTTTAATGCATATGTAAAGACACACACACACACACACACACACACACACACACACCCCTAAAAGTGACACTTAAAAACTTATGACCTGGCATTCTTTGCTAGTGCTTGTGGAATTGCCCCAGATGTGAGATAAATAATGATATAAAGGCTGGTCTCTGTAGATTGAGGCTCAAGTGCCCATTTGGTACAACCAGTATGTGTCTTGATGTAGTCAAGATTTTCAGTTTATATATTCAAATAACTGAAATATATCAGTTATTGCAGTTTCCAAAGTCAGAAAGCTAAATCTCATTTCTCAAAATTCCTCAAAATATTCTCATGCCATTCTCTTCTGAAGATGACTTTGAGGGATATAACAATGTCCTAAAAGATTGACCAAAAGTAAACTGATTATCACTTTTAATTATAGCTACTATTATGTCTTCATATGACTCTAATTTGGGGTAGGAGTGTGCACTCACAATGAGGAGCTAGGATGTTTGCAGAATGGAATTCTCCAGCTCCACTTTTGCTCATTCTGGCCTTCTTCAGAACTATGAATTTAATAATTTATTGATTACTTTTGTATGTGTACATCTCAACTCATATTCTTCTGTAGAGAATCTTTGTATTTTTATTTTTTATTGTCCAGAATTTTCTTGTTTGAAATATGGAAATATTCTACCTAAAATACCTTGGATTTCTTCTTCAGTTATTTTATTATTATAACCATTACATAAGTCCTGACATAACATAAAATGGTAAAAGATTCTGAGCATTAACACTGCTTGATTGTGGACATGTTAAATATTCTGTCTCTGCAAAGTGTTCTATGAAGGTGCTCTGAAAAATTTTCTTTGCAGTGTCAGTGAGATGGTTTTACTGAAATCCTTTGATTTAGATAGGAAAAATATGTCTTCTGGAATTTATGATTTAATATTCACATTTAAAGATTTCTTTGCACACATTAAAAGACTTGCATAGTTGCTTTAAAAGACTTGCATGGTTATTGAATTCGAGTCGGTAATTTTGATTCTTAGGATAGTTCTTACGAAAATTGCTTTGAAATTTTTAAATGTTTAAACTAAAAGAATGTTCACTATGCTGTTGATTCAAAGAGTGAGGAACGATAGACAATTAGAATGTGCAACATTAGTAACAAAGAGATAGTTCTTAAATATACGTTAACAAAATACTAGAGAATCATTAAATGCTAAATATTTGGAAAATATTTTCTCTATTATTAAGTAACCTACTTTTTAGACTATTTTAATAATATAAAATATACATGCACAGAAATGATAGAAAGTCTAGGAAATACATGTTTTTAGATGGCTATGCCAGATTACAGATGGCCCCAAACCCTTTGATCTTTCTCCCACTGATCTCAATTAGATGATTACATATCTGTTTTCGATTCCAGAGTTTAAGATACTGGCAGCTTTTTTCATTTCTTTTTTTGGAAAGCTTGCCTTAAGGGACGTCACCAGTCACCTGCTATGTATGTAGCCCAGCCTACCCTGATCACCCTGTTATGAGTAAGCTCAAATAGCCACGGGGATACACTACATGAAGAGATACACAGACACACTACACACGCGTGTGCACGCACACACACACACACACACAGCAAGAGTGAGAGCCGGAAGATGATCAATTAGCCCTCAATACTTCCAGACATCCCAATTGAAACAAGACATGTGAGTTAAGTAGGCTTTAGGTGATTCCATACCTAACTACCATATAACTGCAGTACATAAAGGACTCCAAGATGGAATCAGCCTGCTAAGCCTGGTAAACCACGGAAGTATGAGACATAATGATAAAGTACTGTTTCTAATATCTAAGTTTGGGTGTGTCTTTTTATGCAAAGATAAATAAATGTATGAATTTTACCTTTTAAAAAATCAGTTCTGGGCCGGGCGCGGTGGCTCAAGCCTGTAATCCCAGCACTTTGGGAGGCCGAGGCGGGTGGATCACAAGGTCGAGAGATCGAGACCATCCTGGTCAACATGGTGAAACCCCGTCTCTACTAAAAATACAAAAAATTAGCTGGGCATGGTGGCACGTGCCTGTAATCCCAGCTACTCAGGAGGCTGAGGCAGGAGAATTGCCTGAGCCCAGGAGGCGGAGGTTGCGGTGAGCCGAGATCGCGCCATTGCACTCCAGCCTGGGTAACAAGAGCGAAACTCCGTCTCAAAAAAAAAAAAAAAAAAAAAAAAAAAAAAAAAAAAAAAAAAAATCAGTTCTTCCTAAATTCTAACAAATAAAGTTTTTTTTTTTTTTCACCATCACAAAGCACAATTTACTCCAAGTGTGCACGTTTGGTTCAACATTCCAAAATTCATCAGTGTTGTCCAACATTTAACAAACTAAAAAGGAAAGGAACATGATTACACCGCTTACGGAAGAAAAGCATTGGTGACATCCAATACCCATTCATGAATAAAACGCTCAGATTGCTTACACAATGCCTCTTCCAGGATTTCTTAATATGAGCAAACAACTGTTCTGATCAACGCAATGTAGCGTGCGACCCTTAGCCGGCTCAGGTCGTGGGGCAGGGCCGCCTTTGCGTTTTTCCTTTGGATCTGCCCCTCTTCTGGGTTCCTTCTCTAGAGCCAAGGGAAGGCCTGGGTCCTCTCCCTTTGGCTCCTCTTGCCGCATCAGAAACCTCACAGTCCTTCCCTTTCCAGAGAAGCTTCAGAGAGTGCTTGTTTGAGTTTGCCGGACCCAGCAGGGCACCAGTATGTGGGGGTGAGCGCGGTGAGTCCAGTTTCCCCCGCTGTGACTGCTCTTCCCGCCCCTGCAGGAAAAGGCAATGCCCCGTTTGTCTTGTCCACGTGGGACTCCAAAGGGTCCAGAAAGGTGGTAAATCCTCTCAGAATGGGCAAGGGAGGAGACAGAATATGGAAATGGGGCGGCAGAGGGGTGGAATGCCACGGAATTTCCTGACTGAAGGCTGTTATGAAGTAGGCCTCTGGGAGCGCGGCCCTCCAGTCTCTGGGGAGGGTAACATCCGACCAGTATCTGGTGAGGTCCAGTCTTGTCCCTGACTGCATTGTAGGCCAAAAGCAGAAGGAGGCCGGCACTGTGGCCTGGCATCATTGACCAAGAGGTCTGCACATTCCCCCAGGTGGAAGCTCTTGGACTGCAGGTGTGAAGGAAATGCGGTCACCATTGCAGTAAGAAAAGCGACTAGGAAAAATGGCACCTTCTTCTCCAAACTTTTGTTGTTGTTGTTGTTTATTTTTTATTTTATTTATTTATTTATTTATTTTTATTGCATTTTAGGTTTTGGGGTACGTGTGACGAATGTGCAAGATTGTTGCATAGGTACCCACGTGGCAGTGTGATTTGCTGCCTTCCTCCCCGTCGTCTATATCTGGCACTGAGACACTCTCACTCTGTCGCCCAGGCTGGAGTGCAGTGGCACGATCTGGGCTCACTGCGACTTCTGCCTCCTGGGTTCAAGTACTTCTCCTGCCTCAGCCTCCCGAGTAGCTAAGTTTATTTTGGATGTGGGGAGAAAGAGAGGAGAGAAGAGAGAGAAAGAAAGAGATAGAGAAAGAGATTGAGAGAGTGATTTTAACATCTTCAAGCAAAAAAGGGACTCTGCCTGTTGGCGGTCTTCTGCGAGGCGAACCTGAAAATCCATCCAGACACTTTCAGTGAAAACCTTCTTTACCTCTTTGTCCCTCTTAGGTTGAAATCCACACTCCATAACCCTACTGAACAGGAAAATCACAGAAAGCAAATGTAAGACATTTCAGCATTGTAAAAGGTAAAGTAAAACTGCACTTCAAGAAGCATCAGAAGACCGACGAGGCAGAGAGGTGCAAGCTGAGTCTGAGCGGGCCGCCCCAGTCTTCCAGGGTTTCACACTCGGCCTCGTGAAGGCATGGCTTGGCCTTCATGAAATAAATATGAGAAATAAAGGGAAATATGGTGTGCTCATATTTTCGAACAGCCAAGTGCCCTGAGACACAGCCTTTCCTACGATACCTGCTAAAATTGGAAAGTGTGATGAACTGTCACTTAAATGGAGTCAGGTAGACTAAGAGACAGCGGCAGTGAAGGGCGCCCTTTGGGAGGAAGACATCGAGGTGCCGAGGCCCAGGGGCTCATGAGGGAAGAGCCCAGTCCGGGCCCCTCGGCCTGGGACAGGGCGGGCACGGGTGATCCTACGGCTCCTGGGAGGATGCAAAGAGCCAAGAACCCTGACTGCCGGCGCCGGGGGAAAAGTCCCCGACATGTGGTCCTCATCCCTGGACGCCCGGGGCTCTGATGCTCCAAACCCACCGGCTGCTGCAGCTTCTGGGAGCGGAGAGTGTCCGCTGGGATGATTCTGCAACCGGGTGCTCAGTTCTGGAACTGGAAACCCCACATCCTCCCGGGTTTAGACCCCAAATGTATTTATTAACAGTAAACATATTATTTAAAACATCTCTTTAGTTATTAGAGAAGTTGATAGTTACAATATAATGTTGCCTCACATTGTAATCCCTCACATTTTAATTTTAACTGTGTCAGGCTTAATTTATGTCAGTTTTATGTATTGAAAACTGGACTCATTATAGACAGAATTCAGAGTTGACATGATATTTCCTCCAGGGCACAAGCTACTCTAAAGGACTAGATAAGGTTAGTTGACATACCTTTGATTTTTTGAAAAAATTCATATATTATTTTACTGTTTACTATTAATGAATACATGAGAGATACTGACTTAAAAGTCAGGAAAATGAATCTTTATTAAAACACCTAACTGTGTTCCAGATAATTTTCTAAGCACATTAAACATATTCAATTACTATGGACATCTGTTAACTTATGTATTATTACTTCATTAATTTTACAAATAATAAAATAGGCCTCAGAGTAATAAAGTAACTTGAAAAAGATCACACAGCTCATAGATAGTGATTTCAACACATATGCGGAGGTGGTTAGCCTAACTTTGAATGCTGCTTTAATCTCTATGTTTTACTCATCTCTAACTGGGGAAAGTGACAATAATCTACCTCACAGGACTGATGTGAGGTTTGAGGTATGAGAGCTCTGTAGAAATCTACATTTAAGTAACAGTTTTCATTTGTGTATTCTTTCAGGAAGGATTAAATTAGTTAGAATTTCTTAAGTAATTGCAAGATAATAGGAAAAAACATATTAAACTAGTTACAGTGATAACTGAGCCCTCGATCAACAGTTTCTAGCCTTAGAAAAGTCATTTCCCTTTTTATTATTTCTTCACTTATAAACAAGAAACAACACCTACCTTCCCTACTTCATAGGTTGACAATACAGAATATGTAATATATATATGTACATGTACACACACACCACATAATGTATATTACATACAATTGAATAGTATATAATAGAGCAAATAATAATATGAATATTCAAATATAAATGTTTATGATAAATACATAACATAGGATTTTAAATATAACTTATCTTGAGATGTGTCTGTTCATATCCCTTGTCCATTTTTTTGATAGAATTGGGTTTGTTTTGTTTTGTTTTTCTCTTTGTTCTTGTTGTTTGTTTGCTTATTGATTTAAATTCCTTACAGATTCTGGGTCTCAGACCTTTATCAGATGCATAATTTGTGAGTATCTTCTCTCATTGTGTGGATTATCTGTTTACTTGTTGACAGGTGTCTTTTGCTGTGCAGAAGTTCTTTAATTAGGTACTACTTACTTGTTAATTTTTTAATTTCAATTGCTTTGAGGGAATTTGCCAAGAGTTCTTTGCCAAGGACAATGTCAGAAAGAGTATTTCCCAGATTTTCTTCTAAGATTTTTATAGTTAGAGATCTTTAATCCATCTTGAGTTAATTACTGTACATGGTAAAATGTGAGTATCCAGTTTCTTTCTTCTCCCTATGGCTAGCCAGTTATTTCGGCATCATTTATTAAACAGAGAGTCTTTTCTCCATTGGTTGGATCAGGTGGTTGTAGGTGTGTGGCTTTATTTCTGGGTACTCTATTTGGTCCCTTTGGTCTACATGTTTGTTTTTGTGTCACCACCATGCTGTTTGGGTCACTTCGGCCTTGTAGTATATGTTCAAGTGGGGCAGTATGATGCCTCCAGCTTTGCTCTTCTAGCTTAGGATTCTTTGGGCCATTCTGGCTCTTTTCTGCTTCCATATGAGTTTTAGAATATTTTTTGTAATTAGGTGAGAAATTATGTTGGTAGGTTAATAAGAAATAACATTGAATCTGAAGATTGTATTGTAGTTCTCCTTCAAGAGCTCTTTCACCTCCTTGGTTAGCCACATTCTTGGGTATTTCATTTTATTTGTGACTGCGGTATATGTGACTGCTGTATTTTTTATTTGACTCTCAGCTTGCATGTTATTGATGTACAGAAATGTTACTAATTTCTATGCATTGATTTCGTATCTTGAAATATTATTAAAATCATTTGATATTTCAAGGAACCTTTTGGCAGAGTCTTTAGAATTTTATAGATATAGAATCATATCACAGCGAAGAGAGAGTTTGACTTGTGTTCTTCCTGTTTGGATGACTTTTATTTATTTATCTTGCCCAACTGCTCTGGCCAGGACATTCAGTACTATGCTGAATAGGAGTGGTGAGAGTGGACACTCTTGCATTGGTTCAGGCCTCAAGGAAAATGGCTCATTGTTTGCCTGTTTGGTATGATGCTGCCTGTGGGTTTGTCATAGGTGGCTCTTACTGTTTTGAGGTATGGCCGTTTGATACCATGTCTGTTAAGGATTTTATCAGTAAGTAATGTTGGATTTTATCTAAAGTTTTTCTGTGTCTATTGAGATTGTTATATGGTTTTGCCTTTAATTCTGTTTATGTGGTGAATGACATTTATTGATTTGCATATGCCAAGCCAGCCTTACATTCCAGGAATAAAGCCCACATGATCATGACAAATTAGCATTTTAACATGTTGCTGGCTTTAGTTTGCTCATATTTCCTTGAGAGTTTTTGCCTCTATGTTTTTTAGGGATATTGACCTGAAGATTTACTATTTTGTTTTATCTCTACCAGATTTTGGTGTCAGGTAGATGCTGGCTTCTTAGAATGAGTTAGAGAGGAATCCCTCTCTCTCATTTTTTTGGAATAGTTTCCATATGATTAATATCAGTTATTCCTTGAACATCTGGTAGAATCCAGCTGTGAATCCATCTAGTCCAGGACTTTTTTAGTTGGCAGTTTTTCTATTACTGATTCAATTTTAAAATTTGTTACTGTCTTTTTCAAGTTTTCACTTTCTTCCTGGTTCAATGTTGGGATGTTGTATGTTTCCAGAAATTTATCTATTTTCTCTAGATTTTTTAAAATTTGTCTGCATAGAGGTGTTCATAATAGTTCCTAAGGATCTTTTTTTACTTCTATGAGATTGGTGGCATTTTCATCATTGTCATTTCTTATTGTACCTATTGGTTCTTCTCTCATTCTTTTTTGTTAAACTAATCTAGTTAAAGCTACCTATTCCTGATGTGTTGTTATAGTTGCAAAAAGAAAGGAAATACTGCATATTAACTTCTAAGTTGATTAGCTGATTGGAGCATGCAAGGATTTATAACTTTATATTATTATTATTATTGTATCTAATTATGTTCCATCCTGAGAGTTGTGGTGAGAAACCTTTAGAGTAATAATATTTTGGCTTTTTCTGGTGTTCTGCTTTGGCTTCTTATTTCTTACATTGCTTTGTACAGTCAGACAGAGAGTGCCAATGAACTAACTATGGGAGTTGATGCCATTTGATAACTACAAGGCATGCTTCATAACAGAGAGGTTATTATAAAAGCAGAAAACAAATGCCTTCTAAGAAGCTAAGTATAGTTAATTAAATTTTAAAACTGCTTACAGTATGTCATTGCAATGGAACTGAGAAGCCAAATGGTAGTTAGAAATCGTTGCTTGGGCCCCAGGCACAGAACATTTTAAAAATTCCATAATATAAGAAGTATTCTCATTCAAAGTATGATAAATATATCTTTGTTCACTTGTAAACTGAATGGTTGGTGTGAAATCTTTGTCCAAACATTTAGACTGTTCTGTGGACTAAAGGGGAAAAGGTTATGGGCATAGATCAAATTAGTGAAGATGTCAATTTGTGAAGCTGAGAGCTAGTAATGGAAGACTGCCGATTCTGGACACATCACCAACTGTTAGCATTTGTTCTAAAATTTTTGTATATAAATAGCAGTCTAAACTCAACATTATTTATAAGGGAGTCATCCATAAGAACTCTGTAGTTCAGATCTATTATCAGCTATTAGTTAGAAAACAGAGGTTTCTGCCTGAACAACTTAATATAAGAAAATAATTCATTATTATTTTCTCATATCTCTTATAACTCCTGCTTCATATTGGTTACTTAATAAATAATGATAATAATAAAGATAATGATTAATGATAAAATTGATAGCAATAGCTACTTTTTATTGGTCACATATTGAGTGCCAGGAACTCCAAAAACATTACCTTATTTAATTCTGAAACACACTCTACAAAGGTATTATTTATCCTTTTCTTATTGTGAGAATAGTAAGATATAAAGAAGTTGAGTAGCATACCAAAAGTCAAATAATTATCATGTTAAAATCACCAGATTTAAAAAGAAACATGCCTGTAAACCGAAGTTTCTTCTTCTCCCCAAAAATGTAAACTCTATCCACACAATAGTCCACTCCTCACAAGCTCTTTTCCTCTGAGTAGCAGTGCCCTCCAGGTGGCTTTCAGGGAAAAGTTTCTTTTAAGAAGTCACTACTCAAACACTTGTCCATGTTGCCTCTTGTGGTCTGTGCCTGGTCAATTAGAAATAGGCATGTACTTCTTTTTGCCTCCTCTTAACAATATAGTAACTCGTACTTCTGTTTGCTTATCATTTATTGCAAAAATTTGAAAACACTGCTTGTTTTAGTTTCAATAAAATTTTCTTTAAATTTCATTTGACCTAAAAAGGAATATCACAGTGAAATGTTTGTTAGCCCCAACTATTCCACACATTTATCGCTGTCAGCAACAGTGATAAATGGACATCAGGTGGGGACAGTAAGAGCAACAACTACTGGATCTATTTTGTGTATTTTTAGGTGTTGTGGGTGATGTTTATAAATAAAAAAAACTCTCTAATTGCCTTTAAAATAATGAATGCTTAAATCAAATTAATTTTTTCAGAAAAATAAAAACTCTAATACCTTTTACTTCACATGACTTTAGTAATATTTGAGAAATAAAGACAGTTTTAAAGTTTATTGGTAAAATAAAGACATTAGCTCTAAATTAGGCAGGTCAGATATTAGGTTTGTAAAATGATTTAAAGTAATAAACTGCTTTTTTTGACTTTTAAAATTTGTTCAACTTACCTGCTTTGGAGTCACTAGATTCTAGGTAAGGTCTGAGAACATGTGGAGTTAGTCGTGCTCCCTGGCTATGCTTGAAAAAGTCAGACTTTATATGCACTTGTGTCTGGTGTCCTAAGCTCCATACCTAGTACAAAATTAAAATAACTTACCTGACAGGTGTTTCACCAAAAAAAAAAAATTGCTAAGAGCTAACATTGTTTTTTTTAATTTTTTTATTTTTTTTATTTTATTTTTATTTTTATTTTTTTATTGCATTTTAGGTTTTGGGGTACATGTGATGAACATGCAAGATTGTTGCATAGGTACACACATAGCAGTGTGGTTTGCTGCCTTCCGTCCCCTCACCTGTAAGAGCTAACACTGTAACATATAATTGAGACTACTGAAAAAAGTTTTACATGGAAGCTTTGTGGAAAAAGTGAAATGTGCTTTCAGTAAAACATTATAAGGCATTAGAATGTAAATTTTTGCTTCATTCAGAAGGTTAAAAATTGTTTTGACTTAAATAGAATGAAGCTAAAGGTTTGAGCAAGTTGTGGAAGGTTTTTGAACTAGTCATCTTATAAAAGAAACACCGTGTGAACACACTGGCTAAATTTAAAGGAGTATTGTTCAGTTTTTCCATAAATTGAACATTGGAATAAAAACACAACAGGGTTTTCTTAGAGTACTAATTTTGCTTTAATACAAATTTGTAAAATGTTATCAAAAGCTTATAAGAATTTCAACTTATAGTCAAACTGATGAAGACTGGATGAATTCATCTTTAAGGTTTTATTAAAAATTTGAGTTGACATTAACAGTACACTAATGGAGGAGTGAAATTTGGCTTTCTTTCTTGAATATGATTTTAACATAATATTAAAGAATGAAAAATATTTCTGTCTCTCCTCAAATTACAGGAAAAAGAAGGGAAAGACACACATTGCTTGAAAAGCTGAGTCTTCTATCAAGGAGTAAAGGCTTTTGCCTTTAAACATTTTTTGAGTTACCATTTTGGCTAAATGAATGACTTACTGTGACCTGGCATTCCATTTTATATCAAATGTTTTAGGCCTTTAGTATATTTATATCAATATTAATATATTTGATACACTTCCCCAAATCCAATTTTATCTTCAAAATTAAGTCTTTTTGACTTCTTAATTTGGAATGCACAAGAGGGCACTGAAAAATCCAAAAGAGAAGTATATGGAATTATTTGACATGTTGTTACATGAGGAGCACTGTCAAAATAAGAAATATTTGACTTTCTTTGGATTGTATTCTAGGCAATGTTAATATATGTTTGAAAATTGTATGAAATTCCTAAAATTCTAATATGTCAAAATATGTGCTATCAATTATATTGTTTCCATGATAAATTGTAGACCACAGAAATGAACAAACTTTCTTGTCAATCATGTAACTATAACTATTTAACATCATTTCCACACTTAACTGCTTAATACTGATGCAGTTTCTGAAAACTTCACAAGCACAAAATGTCCTAGAATATGATGTCTTTTAGGAGGTTCCCGAAATAATGGAAAGACCACGAAAAAGAGCTCTTGAATACAGATTTCTGGAAACTTTAGAATCACATCCTTTGTAAAATTATCCCAAATACTTTAAGGACTGTGTAAGATTTACTGGAATTTTAATGAAAAGTCTTACTTGTTTTTTAAACTCCTACCCAAGTAGAAGAAAACTTAATTGAATACCAAGAAAACATTTTGTCAGACTGTCATTCTAAATCAGCCAATACTGAAACTGTTTATATATGCAATTTGAACGAACTCCATGGTATAAGTCAAGTTACCTATGACAACACATCAGTTACAACTACTATGAACTTAAATTGGAGAAACAACTGATATTTAAAGGAATATAAGTTCAGTGTTAAGCATGGACTCACGGAGAACCAAGACAGCTGCCTTGTCCTTCCTGGGTCCGTACTCAAAGTTTTTCTTAAAGGAGAACTACAAACCTTTGCTCAAAGTAATATGAGACGTCACAAACACATTTTAAAAATCCAAGCTCATGGATACAAAAAATCAATATTATAAAAATGGCCCCATGGTTCAAACTAATTTATAGATTCAATGCTATTCCTATCAAGCTACCATTTACAATTTCTTCACAGAATTGCCAAAAACTACCTTTATTTTCATCTGGGATGAAAAAAGAGCCCGCATAGCAAATCAAAAAGAACAACACTGGAGACATCATGCTACCTGACTTCAAACTATACTACCAGACTACAGTAACCAAAACAGCATGGTACTGGAACCAACACAGATATATAGAGCAATGGAATGGGACAGAGCCCTCAAAAATAATGCCACACATCTACAACCATCTGAACTTTGACAAACTAGACCAAAAATACCATCGGGAATGGATTACCTATTTAATAAAAGGTGTTGGGAAAACTGGGTAGCCATATGAAGAAAACTGAAACTGGACCCCTTACTTACACCTTATACAAAAATTAACACAAGATGGATAAAAGACTAAAAGTGAAGACCTAAAATTATAAAAACCCTAGAAAAAAACCTAGGCAATACCATTCAGAACATAGGCATGGGCAAAGACTTTATGACTAAAACACCAAAAGCAATGGCAATAAATGTCAAAATTGACAAATGCTTCTGCACAGAATTAAACTAAACTAAAAAGCTTCTGCACAGAAAACTAAAATGAAACAAAACACAACTATCATCGGAGTGAATGGGCAGCCCACAGAGTGGGAGAAAATTTTTGCAATCTATCCATCTGACAAAGGACTAATATACAGAATCTACAAAGAACTTAAATTTACAAGAAAAAACCAACTCCATCAAAAAGTGGGCAAAGAATATAAACAGACACTCCTGGAAAGAAGACATTTATGAAGCTAACAAACATATGATGAAAAGCTCATCATCACTTGTCATTTCAGAAAAACAATAATTAAAAAAGTCAGAAAACAACAGATGCTGGAGAGGATGTAGAGATATAGGAAATCTTTTACACTGTTGGTGGGAGTGTAAATTAGTTCAAACATTGTGGAAGACAGTGTGGTGATTCCTCAATGATCTAGAAATAGAAATGCCATTGGACCCAGCAATCCCACTACTGGGTATATACCCACAGGATTATAAATCATTCTACCACAAAGACATATGCACACATATGTTTACTGCAGCACTGTTCACAACAGCAAAAACTTGGAACCAACCCAGATGCCCATCAATAATAAACTGGATAAGGAAAATGTCACACATATACACCCACAGCCATGAAACAGAATGAGTTCATGTCCTTCTCAGGGACATGGATGAAACTAGAAACCATTATTCTCAGCAAACTGACACAAGAACGGAAAACCAAATGCCACGTGTTCTTACTCATAAGTGGGAGTTGAACAATGAGAGTATATGGACACAGGGAGGAAAATATCACACACCTGGGTCTGTTGCGGATGGGCCTAGGGGAGGGATAGCATTAGGAGAAATACCTACGGTAGATCATGGGTTGATGATAATAATAATAAAAAAATATGCTTTTAATTATAAAGCTCTTAAAGAAAATCCTTTTGAATCTCTTACTACCACATCATAGCTAGGACAAACTGCTCATATTTAAAAAGTAACAAATATCAAACCAGAAAGAATTAGATTTAGGAACCAAACTCAGGTTGCTGTAGGGAACAGGGCAGAATCTTAGGATTGGAAGGTCACCACTGCTCCTTCAGTCTGGCCTTGGCTGATAAAAGATGGCCTAATGTGGACAGAAACTCTTAGGTTAAAAAAAAAAAAAAAAGAAGAAGAAATTTCTACAAAATAGAAAATACATACTTGGCAGCTACAAGAGTTTTAGCGAATTCAGATGACTTTCTTCCCAAAATTTGGAACATTCCCTTGGATTTGACCAAGTCAGAAAGATATGGTCATACTTGATGAAAGAAAAGTGAAATAAAATCTCAAACATAAATAAATAAATAAAGTTAAGCAAAATTTAAAAATGCACAATAAATATGATTACTGAGTGTCTTAATGTTAAGGAGAAATTAAAACTAAGTGGTTGGTAATCTTAACTTTTAGTCATCAAGGAAAATTTTTAAGACAAATCTCTAATTTAGCCACTTACTTGGAAATAAGGCTCAGGCTGATGACTGTTCTCTACCATCTTAGAAACAGGAAAAAATTCACACTCACCTTTCCTGTCAGAAGCAAGCTGAGACTCAAGAAAGGAAGTGCCTGCTCTCCACCATCATGGAAGCAAAACAACTTGTCTTCCTTACCGGAAATGAGAAAAACTTCACAAAAGGAGCTGTAAAGCAAAATCAACCTTACCTCTGAACCAAATTTTGGGAGATCTGGGACTCTCCAGGGGGCAGAAGCTCCCAAACCTCAGCAAATCATCTATCCCATTGGTTTGAACAATAAGGATAGCCCAGGTTGGTATCAAGCAATAATAACATTTACCAAAGGTCAGGGCCACATTGGTAATGTCCTTCTCTATTTTTTTTTTTTTTTCTTCTGAGGTAGAGTCTCGCTCTGTTGCCAGGCACCAGACTGGAGCGCAGTGGTGCAATCTGATCTCACTGCAACCTCTGTGTCCTGGGTTCAAGCAATTCTCCTGCCTCATCCTCCCAGGTAGCTGGGACTACAGGACCATGCCACCACGCTCAGTTAATTTTTTTTTTTTTTTTTTTTTTTTTTGTATTTTTAGTAGAGATGGGGTTTCACCATGTTGGCCAGGATTGGCTTGTACTCTTGACCTCATGATCCGCCCGCCTCGGCCTCCCAAAGTGCTGGAATTACAGGCTTGAGCCACCGCGCCGGGCCCATGCCCTTCTCTTTTTATCTTTATTCGTATAGCCTGTTTTGTCAGAAACCAGGATTGCAACACCTGCTTTTTTCTGTTTCCCATTTACTTGAAGAATTTTTCTCCATTCATTTTGAGCCTATGTGTGGGAGTTCATTTGAGACGGGTCTCTTAAAGACAGCATAATCAAATGAGTCTTGGCTCTTTATCTATCTTGTCGCCCTATGTCTTTCAATTGGAGCATTTAGCCCATTTACATTTAAAGTTAGCAATGATATGTAAGGATTTGATCCTGTCACCATGCTCCTAATTGATAACTTCACAGACTTGTGTACGTGGTTTGTTTTTTTAGCATCACTGGTCTGTGTAATTCAGTGCATTTTTGTAGTGGCTGGTGATGATCTTTTCTTTCCATATTAAATTCTACTTTCAGGAGCTCTTGTAAGATAGATCTGCTGGTAATGAATTCCCTCAGCATTTGCTTGAATGAAAATGATCTTATTTCTCCTTCACTTATGACACTTAATTTTGCTGAACTTGAAATTCCAGGTTGAAATTTTTTTCTTTAAGTAGTTGAATATCTCTTCTGGCTTGTGGGGTTTCAGCTGAGCAGTTCACTGTTAGTCTGATGGGATTCCTTTTGTAGGTGACCTTGTCTTTCTCGCTAGCTGCCTTTGACAATTTTTACCTCATTTTGACCTCGGAGAACCTGATGATTATGTGTCTTAGAGATGTTCTTCTTGTGGCATATCTGAGGTTCTCTAGATTTCCTGAATTCAATGTTGTTCTGCCTGGCTAGGTTGGGGAAATTCTGATGAATGATATTCTGAAATATGTTTTCCAATTTGGTTACATTTTTGTCATCTCTTTCAGGTACATTAATAAGGCATATATTTCACCTTTTTACATAATACTTTATTTCTCAAAGGTTTTGTTCATTCCTTTTTATTCTTTTCCCCCATTCTTGCCTCTTTTCTTTCAGAAAGCCAGTTTTCAAGCTCTGAGACTCTTACCTTTGCTTGATCTATTCTACTAGGTGGTCTTGCACATGAGATGGTGCTGGTCTTGACCTCAGCACTCCTTAGTCTGCTTGCCTCTCCCAGGACCCCAGCCTGGCCATACCTGCTTACAGGGCACCCTTGGGTGCCCACACACATTACAAAAATTTTTATAAGGCAATCACACACAATTACCATGTGGCTGCATTATAAAAATTCATGTAGTGTGCTTTTCAGCTCTATCACATCAGTTTATTCTTTTTTTAAAAGCTGTACTTCAGGTTATAGGGTACACATGCAGATCATGCAGAATTCTTGCATAGGTACACATATGGCAATGTGGTTTCCTGCCTCCATCCCGTCACATACATCTGGCATTTCTCTTCAGGTAATCCCTCCCTGACCTCCCCAACCCCTGGTGTCCCCCTGTTGGCCACCCCCCAAAAGACCCCAGTGTGTGATGCACCCCTCCCTGTGTCCATTTGTTATCATTATTCATCACCTGACTATGAGTGAGAACATGCAGTGTTGGATTTTCTTTCTTCTGTCACTTTGCTGAGAATGATGGTTTCCAGATTGACTCATGTCCTTACAAAGGACATAAACTCATCTTTTTTTGTGGCTGTATAATATTCCATGGTGTATGTGTGTCACATTTTCCTTGTCCAGTCTATCGTCTCTGGACATTTGGGTTGTTTTCAGGTCTTTGCCATTGTAAACAGTGCCACTGTGAACATACGTGTGCATGTGTCTTTATAATAGAATGATTTATAATCCTTTGGGTATATACCCAGTAATGGGATTGCTGGGTCAAATGGAATTACAATTTCCAGGCCCTTGAGCAAGTGCCACACTGCCTTCCACAATGGTTCAACTAGTTTGTACTTCTAGCAACAGTGTAAAAGTGTTCCTATTTTTCCACATGCTCTCTGGTGTCTGTTGTCTCCAGATTTTTTAATGGTCACCATTCTAACTGGCATGAGGTGATATCTCAATGTGGTTTTGATTTCTCTAATAACCAGTGATGATGAGTATTTTTTCACATGTTTATTGGCCTCATATATATCTTCTTTTCAAAAGTGTCTGTTCATATCCTTTGTCCACTTTTGAACGGGTTTGCTTGTTTTTTTCCTTGTAAATCTGTTTTATTTCTTTGTAGATTATGGATATCAGCCATTTGTCAGATGGGTAGATTGCAAAAATTGTTTCTCATTCTGCTGGTTGCTGGTTCACTCTAATGATGGTTTCTTTTGCTGTACATAAGCTCTGGAGTTTAATAAGGTCCCATTCGTCTATTTTCCTTTTTGTTGCCAATGCTTTTGGTGTTTTAGTCATGAAGTACTTGCCTACACCTATGTCCTGAATGGCTTTGCCTATTTTTTTTCTAGATTTTTTTATGGCATTAGGTCTTATGTCTAGATCTTTAATCCATCTGGAGGTAATTCTACTGTAAGGTGTCAGGAAGAGGTCCAGTTTCTGCTTTCTGGACACTGGTAGCCTGTTTTCCCAACAACAATTATTAAACAAGAAATCCTTTTCCCATTGCTTGTCTTTCTCAGGTTTGTCAAAGATGAGATGGTTGCAGATGTGCGGCATTGCCACCAGGACCTCTGTTCTGTTCCATTGGTCTATTTCTCTGTTTTAGTACCAGTACCATGCTGTTTTGATTACTGTAGCTTTGTATTATAGTTTGAAATCGGGTAGCATGATGCCTCTGGCTTTGTTCTTTTTGCTTGGCATTGTCTTGGATATCCACACTCTCTTTTGCTTCCATATGAAGTTTAAGATGGGTTTTTCCAGTTCTGTGAATAAGATCATTGGTAGCTTGAGGGGGACAGCATTGAATCTATAAATTACTTTGGGTAGTATGGCCATTTTCAAGACATTGATTCTTTCTACAAATATGGAATGCTTCATGAATTTTTAGGTCCTCCTTGAGCAGGGGCCATGCTAATCTTCTCTGAATCATTCCAATTTTAATATATGTGCTGCCAAAGTGAGCACCAGTAATGTTGTTTATACTGGATATATTGCCTGTTAGCTCCTGCGATGTTTTACAATGATTTTTGGCCTCCTTGCATTGGATGATGACATACTTCTTTCACTCAGTGAACTTTGTTTCTACCCACATTCTGAATTCTACTTGTATCATTGCAGACATGTCAGCCTCTGGCCAGTTCTGAAAACTTGAACAGGCTGAACAGTTGATGTAATCATCTGGAGGAAAGAAGGCATGCTGACTTCTTGAGTTTCAGTGTTCTTGCACTGATTCTTCCTTATCTTTATGAACTTATTCACCTTCAACCTTTGAGGTTGCTGAGCTTTGCACAGGATATTTTTCTTTTATCATATTTGATGATCTTGAGGGTTTGATTGTGTTTTAAGGTAGAAGCAGGCAGCTGCCTTTGGTTTTGGAGGATTTTAGGGGCCCAAATTCATCTCTCAATTCCTGGGCTGTGTGCTTTAACTCTGGGAAACTTATATTGGGTCTCAACTTTGTTCTCTGGCTCCTCAAAGTTTGGAGTCTACTGTACTGAAGGCAGCAAAGTGTGGCAGGTGTTGGCAGAGTGTTAGCAGATGCAAAACTGCCTGCTTCCCTGTTGGCATTTGCCCAGTGGTGGAAGTGGTGGAGGCAAGACAGCTTGGTGGCGGCCAGAAGACCCCTGCTGTGTGTGCTGTTGCATTGGAGGTAGTGTTGGTTCAGACTGGGGTGCTGGCCTGTGCATGTCTGGGTGCCATCTCTGTGACACTCTAAGCAGCAACGACCACTCAACCTATATTAGCATTCCCTTTTCGTGCACAGAATTAGCACAAAGAGAAGGTGTTGGCAGAGGTTGTGATTTTGTTCCTCTGCCTACCATGGCTCTTTCTTCAATGGGAGTTGGTGTGGGTTGAAGTGCGTGCTACATTCCCATGTGCTGGTAGGGCAAGTGCAGCAAAATCCACTCATGTAAACACACACCAGCAAAGTGATGTAGGACGTTTGTGTATAAAGAGCTTCAGTATGGAGAGGCAATGTAGAGGCGGGTGCGTGCCTGAAGAGTCCACTTTGCTGCATCTCTTCACTGCTCAGGCATGGTCCACTGGCACAGAAACAAAGGTGTGGGCAGCTGAGAGTGCCCTGTAGGCAGGTGTGGCCAGGCTGGGGCCCTGGGAGAGGCAAGCAGACTAAGGAGTGCTGAGGTCAGACCAGCTTCATCTCATGTGCAAGAATGCCCAGTAGATATCACGCCTCAGATAACTCTGAAAAGTGAGGCCCCAGCACAGCACAGCTGCTTTACAAAAACGTCGCCAGACTTCTTTTTTAAGCAAGTCTCCTTTTATTAATAGGGAAAATCACATACCTGATCTCTGCTGGGCAATCTTCACATGAGATCTGGCTGATCAGACCTCCACAGTCCTAAAGTGCTGGGATAAAGTGTCTCATAAGACCCAGTAGAGCCTAGAGAGATAGCTGTGCCTGCCCTCTGGGCTTCACATCAGCTGGCTTCCTGCTCCATCACTTTGCTTGTCTCCTGGGGGCTCTACCCCAGAGAGATGTGAGTTAGCCATCACTTAGTGTAATCATCCCAGGATAGACGGTCTGTTCTCTGGGCCCAAGCCAGAGTTCCCTGTCCAGTGATAAGCAGTGGGGGGTATGTGGTATCCACAAGAGATGGACTGCCTTGTTCCTTGGGTCAACTGCAGCTTGTTAGAGTTATCAATATGGCACTTAGGGTCTTTGCTTTCTTGATATTCTGAAGGTAACAAGGGCAGATCCACTGCAGAGGCAGTGGCAGAGAGGATTTCAGTCGATCTGTGAAGCTCTGTCCAAGAAATTGCCAAGTTGCTACTGGTTTGTTGGCTTCAGTGGGGTCCTGGATAAAGACCCAAGCCAGGAGGACCTGCTCATCGAGGAGATATGGAAGCTAGCACCCACGTAACGGTTCAGCCACTTTCCCATAAGGCAGCTGTGGTATACTAGGGGTCCACTCCAGTCCCTAAATGCCTCATATCTTCCAGTGACTCAAAGTATCACTAGCGAAGCCTGCAAAAAGACAAAGATAATAGCCTGCCTCTTCCTCTGGGACCCCTGTACCATGAGGTACAATCCTGTTGCCAATCTGGACACAACTACGAGAGGTGGCTGGAAACAATTTCAGAAGTCTTGTCTAGTCAGGAGGAACAAGATCAGAGACTTGCTTTTAAAAAAGTCTGGCCATGTTTCTGTAGAGCAGTTGTGCTGTGCTGGGGATTCACTTCAGCCCCTGGTTCCCTCAGACACTCCGAAGTCCCAAGGTTGAAATGGCTGAGTTGCCCAAACAACAAAGATTACAGTCTGGTCCTCTCTCTGGAAGCTCTGATTCAAGGAGGCCTGAAACATCTGTCAGCCAGAGAACAGCAGTGAAGGCAGCCAGAGACCCTGGTTGAAAGGCTGTACCCAGTGATTAAAAATGTGGTTGGGGATTGACTTAAACAAGGGTCTGGCCATGTTTTTGCAAGGTGGCTCTGCTGTGCTGAGCTACCACTTACACCCCTGGTCAGCTTGGGTTCTACAAAGCCCTAAGGCCAGAACCTAGTCATCCAAACAGCAAAGATGGTGGCCTGCCTTTCTCTGTGGGAGCTCTGTCTAAGGAATGTTTCAAATCTCCATTGGCCAGGGAATACCTGTGAGGGTAGCTGTAAGCACCAGGTGGGAGGTCATGTTCAGTAAGAAGGAACAGGATCAGGAGCCTGCTAACAGAAGCAGTCTGGCCATGATTTGGTAAAGCAGCTGTGCTGTGCTGCGGGAACTCTTCTGCCCCTGGTCGGATTGTACTCTCCAATGCCCACAGGCTGGAATAATTAAGTTCCTCCAACAGGAAAGATGGCAGCCTGGCCTGTCTTTTCTTTCACAGTTTATCTTGTGTGATGGAGCTGAATTTTTAGGCTGTTAATTTTTACAATAAGCATTACAGTTGTTGAGAAAGAAAGAATCTTGCTGTTCTCTTTCAGGTTAGATGTATGAGAATTCATTGTCTCCTGTAAATAAACCTGTTGAGGTTTTGTTCTCTGGATATAGCCTTTTGAATATTAGCATTCTTTTCTTTCACACTTTCAATGTCCTCCAAAAAAATTTTTTTCCCTTAGCAGGTTCTGCTGTTGAATTGTGTCTAGTTCCAGTCTAAGCATGGCAATATTTTCCCAGAACATGCTATTTTCATGCAAGAGATCTTTTTCTTTCTTATGGCTAAGAGAACTCTAAGTCAACAAAGCAACATTTTAGTTAGCACACAATAGAATAACATATCATAATTTCCTCTGAATTTAAAGCATAAGATGTATATTTGTATAATGAAAGAATTCCCATGGTGAATATGTAACTGAAAAAAAGTTGGACAAAAATTGAAACCTAATAGAGTGTAAATTCCAGAAAGTTTCAATATTGATTTAAACACCACGAAAAATAAATCACTAGAGGATTTTAAAGAAGTTCAGAATTGGAAAAGCCTTTCTCTGAATTACAAAATAATCATAGGCATAAAATATAAGATTAATACATTTGACTACGTTTTTAAAATTGGATTTACACTCTGATATCTATCCTATAAACCACACCATTGTATGAGCCTTAGCTATGCATATATTTGGACAGAAGCAGTTCGTCTAAGTTTTTAAGTTCCTTTTTCTGAAGAAAGTTTTATCAATATATGACTTTTCTAATACTGTTATCGTCAGTTATAAGAATTACATTTAGTCATAACTTAAATCTAAGTTTTGTATCCTATATGTACACATCTGCATCTAAGCATTGCACTTCTACATCCAACTGTGAACTCATTTAAGATCAGGATTCTTAAAAAGAGAAATAAAAAAAATATATGCAGCTGGATACTGTGGCTCACACCTGTAATCCCAGCAGCATGTAATGTTCAGTGTTCTATGTAGTACTGCACTTCTACATGTGGCTGGGCGCAGTGGCTCACACCTATAATCCTAGCTGCTGAGGTGCATGGATCACGAGTTCAGAAGTTCGAGACCAGTGTGGCCAGCATAGGGAAACTTCATCTCTACTAAAAATAAAAAAAATAACCAGGAATGGTGGTGTGCACCTGTAATCCCAGCTACTCAAAAGGTTTAGGTAGGAGAATTATGTGAACCAGTAGGTGGAGGTTGCTGTGAGCTGAGATCATGCCATTGCACTCCAACCTGGGCGACAGACTGTGTGAGACTCTGTTTCAAAATAAACGTGTGTGTGTGTGTGTGTGTGTGTGTGTGTGTGTGTGTATGTATATAGGTGTGTATATATATGTGTGTGTGTGTATTTACATGTACATGTGTGTAATACACACAGATGTATATAGTATATTGTGCAGAATTTTCCCTATGTTGTCTGATGCTAGTTCTAGTGATCCTCCAGAAAAGCACCGTTACGTCTGTGGTGTAAACACATAATACAAAAGAAACCTTTAATTCAAAATATTAATAATAAATAAGATAGGACTTATAGAGTTTTTCTTAGAAATCATAAGATTAAGGAAGATCCAAGATGCCTGAATAGGAACATCTTCGGAATGTAGTTACCAGCAAGAACAGTGCAGAGAGTGAGTGCTCACTACATTTCCAAAGAAGTTTTCACTGCCAACAGACCAGGAGATTCCTGAGCATAAAAGTGCCATGAGTTTTCATTTCAGCAGTTTCAGCCAGGGAAGCATCAGGACAAAGAAACTCACAAAAGTTTGGGTGGCCATTTCAACTGGTGCCTGGAATGCCTGGGAGACAGAGCTGTCCATTCAACTGAAAGGGAGGGGGCTGAGACAGGAAACCAGGTGATGTGATCTGGCTTGATGGGTACCACACCCACGAGACAAGAAATCTGAAACACTCTGGATTAAGAGTTTCACAAAAAGCGCAGCTGGAACTGGGATGGCCCAACTTCATGGGGGGAAGGGCATCCCCCAATACCAAGGCAGTCTGTCACTACCAATGCAAACTACTTTGTGCCAGGCAGGGCATCCATGAAAAAAGGCAGCAGCATGGCAGGAACTTATAAATAAGGCTGACCTTCCTAGGACAGAGCACCTGGGAAAACAGCAGGTTATGAGTTCAGCTGCAGCAGAGATAAAGGTACCAGCCCAGCAGCTCTGCACGAAACAGCAGAACTCCCAGCACAGCACTTGAGCTCTTATAAGGGACAGAATGTCTCCTCAAGCAATACTCTGAGCCCCATATACACAAAAAGACACCTCATAAAGGAAAGCTCAGGCCAACATCTGGTGGGTACCATTCTGGTATGAGGATAGCAGAGGCAGAAACCGGCAGCAACCCTTGCTGTTCTGCAGCCCCACGGGTGATCTCCAGGTGAGTGGGATCTTGACAGCACCTCCAGTGATCCTGCAGCAGAGGGGCCTGACTGTTAGTAGGAAAACTAAGTGGAAAGAAATAGCTTCAACATCAATAAAAAGGGCATCCATTTAGAGACCCCACCTGAAAGTCACCAAGTACAAGACCACAGGTAGATAAAGCCACTAAGATGGGAAGAAACCAGAGCAAAAAGGAAGAAAACACCAAAAACCAGAAGACTTCTTCTCATCCAAGGGATCATAACTCCTCACCAGCTAAGGATCAAAGATAGATGGAGAATGAATCTGATGAATTGACAGAAATCGGCTTCAGAAGGTAGGTAATAACAAACTTCTCAGAGCTAAAAGAACATGTGCTAACCCAATGCAAAGAAACTAAGAACCTAGAAAAAAGGTTAGATGATATACTGATTAGAATAAATAGATTAGAGAAGAATAGAAACGACTTGATGGAGCTGAAAAACACAGCACGACAACTTCATGAAGCATACACAAGTTACAAAAGCAGAACTGACCAAGCAGAAGAAAAAGTATCAGAGATTGAAAATCAATGCAATGAAGTAAAATAAGAAGGCAAGAATAGAGAAGAAAGAGTGAAAAGAAATGAACAAAGCCTCCAAGAAATATGGGATTATGTGAAAAGACCTAATCTACGTTTGATAGGCACACCTCAGTGTACAGAAAGAATGAATGCAAGCTGGAAAACACTCTTCAGGATATTATCCAGGAGAACTTCCCCAACCCAGCAAGGCAGGCCACTATTCAAGTCCAGGAAGTATGGAGAACACCACAAAGATATACCTCAAGAAGAGCAACCCCAAGACACATAATCGTCAGATTCACCAGGGTCGAAATGAAGGAAAAAATGCTGAGGGCAGCAAAAGAGAAAGTCGGGTTACCCTCAAAGGGAAGCCCACCTGACTCACAGTGGATCTCTCCACACAAACACTGCAAGCCAGAAGAGAGTGGGGGCCAATATTCAACATCCTTAGAGAAAAGAACTGTCAACCTAGAATTTAATATCCAACCAAACTAAGCTTCACATTCGAAGGAGAAAGAAAATCCTTTATGGACAAGCAATTACTGAGAGATTTTCTCACCACCAGGCCTGCCTTACGAGAGCTCCTGAAAGGAGCACTAATCAAGGAAAGGAAAAATCAGTAACAGCCACTCCAAAAATGGACCAAATGGTAAAGACCATCGACACAATGAAGACAATGTGTCAACTAAAGGACAAAACAGCCTGCTAGCGTCAAAATGGCAGTATCCAATTCACACATAACAAAATTATCCTTAAATGTAAGTGGACTAAATGACCCAATTAAAAGACATAGACCATCTGATTGCATAAAATGTCAAAACCCATCAGTGTGCTGTATTCAGGAAACCCATCACTTGTGCAACGACACATGTAGGCTAAAAATAAAGGGATGCGGAAAGACGTGTCAAGCAAATTGAGAGCAAATAAAAAGCAGGAGCTGCAATCCTAGTCTCTGATAAAATGGACTTTAAAACAACAAAGATCAAAAGACACAAAGAAGGGCATTACATAAAGGTAAAAGGATCAATGCAACAAGAAGAGCTAAGGATCCTAAATATTTATGCAGTCAATACAGGAGCACCAGGGTAGCACCGAGGAACATAATGCAAGTCCTTAATGACTTACAAAGAGACTTAGACTCCCACATAATAATAATGGGATACTTTAACACTCCATTGTCACTGTTAGACATATCATTGAGACAGAAAATTAAGAAGGAGGTCCAGGACATGAACTCAGATCTGGACCAAGCAGACCTAATAGACATCTACAGAAATATCCAACCCAAATCCATAGAATATACATTCTGCTCAGCACCACACAGCACCTACTCTAAAACTGACCACATAATTTGAAATAAATCACTCCGAAGCAAATGCAAAACAAAGGAAATCATAACCGTCTCTCAGACCATATGCAATCAAATTAGAACTCAGAATTAAGAAACTAACTCAGAACTGCAGAACTTCATGAAAATAGAACAACTGGCTCCTGAATGTCGACTGGATAAACAATGAAATGAAGTCAGAAATAAAGATGTTCTTTGAAACAAATGAGAACAAAGACACAACGTGCCAGAATCTTCGGGACACTTTTAAAGCAGTGTTGAGAAGGCAATTTATAGTAATAAATGCCAACTAGAGAAGCAAGGAAAGATCTAAAATTGACACTCTATTGTAAAAATTAAAAGAGCTAGAAGAGAAAGGTCAAAAAAATCTCAAAAGCTAGCAGAAGACAAGAATTAACTAAGATCAGAACAGAACTGAAGGAGACAGAGACACAAAAAGCCCTTCATAAAATCAATAAATCCAGGAGCAGATTTTTTGAAGAGATCAACAAAATAGACAGAGCCCTAGCCAGATTAATAAAAAAGAAAAGGGAGAAGAATGAAATAGATGCAATAGAAAACGATAAAGGATATATCACCACTGACTCCACAGAAATACAAACTACAATCAGAGATTACTACAAATAACTTTATGCATATAAACCAGTAAACCTGGATGAAATGAATAAATTCCTTGACATTTGTACTCTACGAAGACGAAACCAGGAGGAAGTTGAAACCCTGAGTAGATCAATAACAAGGGCTGAAGTAGAGGCAGGAATCAATAGCCTACCAACCAAACAAAGTCCAGGTCCAGAGGGTTCACAGATGAATTCTACCAGAAATACAAAAAGAAGCTGGTTTTATTCCTTCTGAAACTATCAATCCATACGAAGAGAGAGAATCCTCCCTAACTCATTTTGTGAGACCAACATCATCCTGATACCAAAACCGGGCAGAGACTCAACTAAAAAAGAAAACTTCAGTTCAATCTCCATGATGAATATCGATGAAAAAATCTTCAATAAAATACTGGCAAACTGACTGCAACAGCACATCTAGAAGCTTATCTGTCACGAACAAGTAGGCTTCACCCCAGGAATGCAAGGCTGGTTGAACATATGCAAATCCATAAATGTAGTCCATCACATAAAGGAACCAAAGTCCAAAACCACATGATTATCTCAATAGATGCAGAGAAGGTCTTTGATAAAATTCAACAGCGCTTCATGGTAAAAACTCTCAATAAACTAGGTACCGGTGGAATTTAGCATAAAATGATAAAATCTATGTATGACAAGCCTACAGCTTGTTCAGTTCAATATCATAATGAACGGGAAAAAGCTGGAAGAATTCCTTCAAAATCAGGCACTGGACAAGGATGCCCTCTCTCACCACTCCTATTCAACATCTTATTGGATATTCTAGCCAGAGCAATCAGCCAAGAAATAGAAATACAGGGTAATCGATTATGAAATAAGGAAGTCATAGTGTCTCTATTTGCAGATGACATGATTGTATATTTAGAAGACCATCGTCTCAGTCCAAAATCTTCTGAAACTGATAAGCAACTTCAGCAAAGTCTCAGGATACAAAATAATTGTGTAGAAGTCACAGGCATTCCTATATACCAACAGACAAACAGAGAGCCAAATCATGAGTAAACTCCCATTCACAACTGCTACAAAGAGAATAAAATACCAAGGAATACAACTAAAAAAGGATGTAAAGGACCTCTTCAAGGAGACCTACAAACCACTGCTCAACAAAATAACAGAGAACACAACCAGATGGAGAAATATTCCATGCTCAGGGTTAGGAAGAATCAGTATCATGAAAATGGCCATACTGCCCAAAGTAATTATAGATTCCATGCTATCCCCATCAAGCTACCAATGAACTTCTTCACAGAACTGAAAAAAAAAAAAAAAAAACACTTTCTACTTCATAGAATCACAAGAGATCCCACATAGCCAAGACAATTCTAAGCAGAAAGAACAAAGCCAGGGACATCACATTGCCAGACTTCAAACTATACTACAAGGCTATAGTAATCAAAACAGCATGGTACTGGTATCAAAACAGCATGGTACTGGTACCAAAACAGAGACATAGACCAATGGAACAAAATAGAGACCCCAGAAGAAACACCACACATCTACAACCATCTGATCTTTGACAAATCTGGCAAAACAACCAATGAGGAAAGGACTCCACGTTTAATAAATCGTGTCCAGAAAACTCACTAGCAATATGCTGAAAGCAGAAACTGGACCACTACCTGTCACCTTACACTGAAATTAACTCCAGATGGATCAAATATTTAAACATAAAACCTAACACCATAAAAATTCTAGAAGAAAATGTAGGCAAAACCGTACAGGACATAGGCATAGGCATGGACTTCCTAACTAAAACACCAAAAGCAATAGCAATAAAAGCCAAGATAGACAAATGTGATCTAATTAACCTCCACAGCTTCTGTACAGCAAAAGGATCACCATTAGAGTGAATCAGCAACCAAGAGAATGGGAAAAAATGTTTGTGATCTACCCATCTGACAAAGGGCTAATATCCAGAATCTACAAGGAACTAAAATAGATGTACAAGAAAAAAAACAAACAACCCCATGTAAAAGTGGGAAAAGGATATGAGCAGACACTTTTCAAAAGAAGACATATATGAGGCCAAGAAACATGAAAAAATGCTCATCATCAGTGGTCATTTCAGAAATGCAAACCAAAACCACATTGAGATATCATCTCATGCCATTTAGAATGACGATCATCAAAAAAATCTAGAGACAACAGATACTGGAGAGAATGTGGACAAATAGGAACACTCTTACACAGTTGGGGGGGGTGTAAATTAGTTCAACCATTGTTGAAGGCAGTCTGGCGATTTCTCAAGGATCTAAAAATAGAAATTCCATTTTACCCAGCAATCCCATTGTTGGGTATATACCTAAAGAATTATAAATTGTTCTACTATAAAGACACATGCACACATATGTTCATCGCAGTTCTGTGTACAATAGCAAAGACCTGGAACCAACCCAAATGCCCATCAATGATAGACTGGACAAAGAAAATGTGGTACATATACACCTTGGAATAGTAAGCAGCCATAAAAAACGATGAGTTCGTGTCCTTCACAGGAACTTGGCTGAATCTGGAAACCATCATTCTCAGGAAACTGACACAAGAACAGAAAGCCAAACACCACATGTTCTCATTCATAGGTGGGTGTGGAACAATGAGAACACGTGAACTCAGGGAGAAAAGCATCACACACTGGGGGCAGTTGTGGAGTTAGGAGAGGGACAGTGGAGGGTGGCGAGGGAGTGGAGGGTGCAGAAGGATAACATGGGGAGAAATGCCAGATATACTATGCACTTAAAGTAAAATTTTAAAAAAAATTCTTAAAAAATGATGAGAATAGAATCACCAGTTGGTTTCATTCTCCTTAAATATTTTCTCAATTTCGGGTGAAAGTATTTGATAAATGGGTCTGTAAAACTATATTATTGTGCTGTGAGAACTTTGAGAGACTGTTGTCACAATAATGAGGAATGTCACTATCCACAGTCATTTTTCCCTTATCCCACTAAAATTAAAACATATGAGGACATGGCTTGAAAGGATAGTAAACACTGGCATTTGTTTTGATTATCTCTCCAAAATAGAAACAGAAAAGCTACTTCTCTCATCAATCAAATACTATTAATAAAATATATTTGACTTAGTTGATGATATGGAATATCAATTTCAGTGAACTAGCTGCTTTTCATTGTTGATGGGTTGAGTGTTCCCCTTAAATAACACTTTTCTATTGGGTGATATTAATTATTGTAGATAATGTTTTTAAAATAAAATTATGACAGCCATTAGTTCTCTCTCTTCTCCTCCCCCCCCCAACACTGGTCTCCTCCATTTTCTTCTGTCTCTTCTTCCTTTTTCCTTCTGCCTTCTTTCTCGAATTCTTTTGCTTATCTATCATTCATTCATTTAATCTATATTTACTAGCACTTAAAGCTTCTTTAGAAGCTTCCATACTTCTGCCAAGATGGCAGAATAGGAACTGCTCTGGAGCACAGTTCCCAGTGAGAACAATGCAGAAGGCAAGTGACCTCGGCATTTCCAACGGAGGTACCAGTTTCACCTCAATGGAACTGCTTGCAGAGTGGGCATAGCCTAAGGGGGGCAAACTGAGGCAGGGTGGAGCACTGACTCACCTGGGAAGTGCAACTGGCTCGAGGATGTCCCTCCTACCCAACAGAGGCCATTGGGGAACTTCTAAAGCCACTCCTGCACTTCAGTTCAGATACTGCACTTGTCCCATGGTCTTTATATCCCGCACCAGGAGATTTTAGCTGGGCCAACAAGCGCTGTGGCTGACCAGCACGAATCTGAGAGGCCACTTCAGCCAGTGCCATGAGTTTTAAGCACAAATCTCAGTGGCCGTTTTGGCTGGCACCTGGAACACCTGCAAGACAGAGCCTCCCACTCCCCAGAAAAAAAGGGGAGCTGAAGGCAGGGAGCCAAGTGACCTTGAGTGGCAGGTGTCCCACAACAAAGACCAGCCAACTGAAGCACACTGGCATGACAGTTTTGCAGTCAGCAGAACAGTTTGAGCTCAACCCGCGATGATGGATCTCAGTGGGGGGAAGGGCATCCGCCGATGCCGAGGCAGTTCTAACCTTACCTGTGTAAACAAAAGCAAAGTTTACACAGCATCTGGACTGAGCCCACAGCAGCTCAGCAGTGCCTCTACAGGCAGATTGCGACTAGGCTCCCTCCTTGCTGAGCAGGACACCTCTGACACAAAAAGGCAGCAGCACATCAGAGACTTATAAATAAAACATCACCTTCCAGGAACAGAGCACCTGGGAAAGGGGTAACTGTGAGTTCTGCTGCAGCAGACTTAAACGTCCCTGCCCAGCAGCTCTCAACGGAGCAATGAAGCTCCCAGCCCAACACTTGAGCTCAGATAAGGGAGAGACTGACTCCTCACGTGACTCACTGATCCCCATATATCCAAAAAGATACCTCATAGAGGAGAGCTCTGGCTGATATCTGGTGGGTACCCTTCTGGGATGAAGCTACAAGAGGAAAGAACAGGCAGCAATCTTTGCTGTTCTGCAGCACCACAGGGGATTCCCAGGCAAACACAGTCTCCAGTGGACCTCCAGTAGTTCTATAGCAGAGAGGCCTGTTGGAAGAAAAACTAAAAAAAAAAAAAAAAAAGAGAAAGAAGTAGCTTCAACATCAACAGAAGGCATGTCCACTCAGAGATCCCATCCAAAAGTCACAAACTTCAAAGACCAAATGTAGAAAAATCCACAAAGTATGGAAGAAAAAAACACACAAAAAATGAAATCGCCACAGACCAGAATGACTCTCCTCCTCCAAGGGATCACAACTCCTAACCAGCAAGGGAACAAAACTGGATGGAGAATGAATTTGATGAATTGACAGAAGCAGGCTTCAGAAGATGTGTAATAACAAACTTCTCTGAGATAAAGGAACATGTTCTAACCTAATGCAAAGAAGCTAAAAACCTTGAAAAAAGGTTAGATGAAATGCTAACTAGAATAATCAGCTTAGAGAAGAACATAAATGACTTCACGGAGCTGAAAAACACAGCACAAGAACATTGGGAGAAGTGCCTCATGTAGGTGATGGGGGGATGCAGGCAGTAAACCACCATGACATGTGTTTACCTATGCATCAATCCTGCAAGATCTGCACATGCACTTCAGAACTTAATTACAAAAAAAAATTAAAAAAAATTTAAAAAAAATTTAAAAAAAATTCCTGACCATGGGAAGGGATATCAGGAAAAGTGAAGAGAGATAGATCACAATCCCCAAGGATTCTCCCTTACTTTCAGGGAAGTAACAGTGTACAGTAATAAAAATGAGGATTATCAGTCCCCAACTAGAAGACTTCCTCTCTGAAAGCTTTCCTGAGAGCCAATTTCAACATTGGGTACTAATTCCCTGAGTCTAGTCTTATAAAGAAAGTCTTTCTAATCCTATGTTGGAAAGACATGGAAGAACAAGGGGCATAATTTAAAAAATTTGAACTGGAATTTATTTCCTAATGAAGTATTAAAAACAAACAATTTCAAGGTAACTAGAGCTTTGTTTTACTGAGCTCTTCTAAGCATTATAATATGTTACAAGATAGTGAGTTGTCAAATTAGAATGAATAATTTAGTTCCTCTGACTTAAGTGCTTCAGAAAATAGGAGAATGTCTTCACCTCTGCGATATGTGTAATCTTTACAAATATGAATAACATACATAAAATATTATATATAGAAATGTTACAGTACACAAATGATAAATTAAAAGTGATATAAAAGATAAATACTATGAATCCTTACTTAAATATATATTTTCTTCAAATTAGAGTACTGTTAAAGTGTGTTCTATAATCTCCTGTTAAATTGAAACATTTGATGGCAATCTATGTATATGAATATCATCAGTTTACTGTAAAAAAAAAAAAAAAAAGGAAAAAAGAAAACCAAAAACTGGCAAATGAAAAATCTTACGACTACTGGATCTATTCTGTGTATTTTTATGTGTTGTGGGTGATGTTTATAAATAAAAAAGGACTTCAATTGGCTGTAAAATAATAAATGTTTAAATCAAATTAATTTTTTCAGAAGAATAAGAACTCTAGTACCTTTTACTTCGCATGACTTTAGTAATATTTGAGAAATAAAGACAGGTTTAAAGTTTATTGGTAAAATAAAGACATTAGCTCTAAATTAGGCAGGTCAGATATTAGGTTTGTAAAATGCTTTAAAGTAATACACTGCTTTTTTTGACTTTTAAAATTTGCTCAACTTACCTGCTTTGGAGTCACTAGATTCTCGGTAAGGTCTGGGAACATGTGGAGTTAGCCATGCTCCCTGGCTATGCTTTAAAAAGTCAGACTTTACATGCACTTGTGTCTGGTGTCCTAGGCTTCATACTTAGTACAAAATTAAAATCACTTACCTGCCAGGTGTTTCACCAAAAAAAAAATTTCTAAGAGCTAACATAGTAACATGTAATTGAAACTAATGAAAAAGTTTTACATGGAAGCTTTGTGGAAAAAATGAAATGTGCTTTCAGTAAAACATTATAAGACATTAGAATGTAAATTTTGCTTAGTACAGAAGGTTAAAAAGTGTTTTGACTTAAATAGAATGAAGCTAAAGGTTTGAGCAAGTTGTGGAAGGTTTGTGAACTAGTCATCTTGTAAAAGAAACACCGTGTGAACACACTGGCTAAATTTAAAGGAGTACTGTTCAGTTTTTCCATAAATTGAACATTGGAATAAAAACACAACAGGGTTTTCTTAGAGCACTAATTTTGCTTTAATACAAATTTGTAAAAGGTTATCAAAAGCTTATAAGAATTGCAACTTATAGTCAAACTGATGAAGACTGGATGAATTCATCTTTAAGGTTTTATTAAAAATTTGAGTTGACATTAACAGTACACTAATGCAAGAGTGAAATTTGGCTTTCTTTCTTGAATATGATTTTAACATAATATTAAAGAATAAAAAAGATTTCTGTCTCTCCTCAAATAAATTACAGGAAAAAGAAGGGAAAGACACACATTGCTTGAAAAGCTGAGTCTTCTATCAAGGAGAAAAGGCTTTTGCCTTTAAACATTTTTTGAGTTACCATTTTGGCTAAATGAATGACTTACTGTGACCTGGCATTCCATTTTATATCAAGTGTTTTAGGCCTTTAGTATACTTATATGAATATTAATATATTTGATACACTTCCCCAAATCCAATTTTATCTTCAAAATTAAGTCTTTTTGACTTCTTAATTTGGAATGCACAAGAGGGCACTGAAAAATCCAAAAGAGAAGTATATGGAATTATTTGACATGTTGTTACATAAGGAGCACTGTCAAAATAAGAAATATTTTACCTTTTTCAGATTATATTGTAATCAATGTTCATATACGTTTGAAAATTGTATGAAATTCCTAAAATTGTAATACGTCAAAATATATGCTATCAATTATATTGTTTCCATGATAAATTGTAGACCACAGAAATGAACAAATTTTCTTGTCAATCATGTAACTATAACTATTTAACATCATTTCCACATTTAACTGCTTAATACTGATGCAGTTTCTGAAAACTTCACAAGCACAAAATGTCCTAGAATATGGTGTCTTTTAGAAGGTTCCTGAAATAATGGAAAGTCAATGAAAAAGAGCTCTTGAATACAGATTTCTGGAAACTTTAGAATCACATCCTTTGTCAAATAATCCCAAATAGTTTAAGGACTGTGTAAGATTTCCTGGAATTTTAATGAAAAGACTTACTTGTTTTTAAAACTCCTACCCAAGTAGAAGAAAACTTAATTGAATACCAAGAAAACATTCTGTCAGACTGTCATTCTAAATCAGCCAATACTGAAACTGTTTATATATGCAATTTGAATGAATTCCATGGTATAAGTCAAGCTACAACCTATGGCAACCCATCAGTTACAACTACTATGAACTTAAATTGGAGAAACAGCTGGTATTTAAAGGGATATAAGTTCAATGTTAAGCATGGACTCATGGAGAGCCAAGACCGCTGCCTTGTCCTTCCTGGGTCCGTACTCAAAGTTCTTCTTAAAGGAGAACTACAAACCATTGCTCAAAGAAATAAGAGAGGTCACAAACACATTTTAAAAATCCATGCTCATGGATACAAAAAAATCAGCATTATAAAAATAGCCCCATGGTTCAAACTAATTCATAGATTCAATGCCATTCCCATCAAGCTACCAGTGACTTTCTTCACAGAATTGCCAAAAACTGCCTTTAATTTCATATGGGATGAAAAAAGAGCCCGCATAGCAAAGCAAACAGGACATCACTGGAGACATCATGCTACCTGACTTCAAACTATACTACCAAACTACAGTAACCAAAACAGCATGGTACTGGAACCAACACAGATATATAGAGCAATGGAATGGGACAGAGCCCTCAAAAATAATGCCACACATCTACAACCATCTGAACTTTGACAAACTAGACCAAAAAATCAATCGGGAATGGATTATCTATTTAATAAAAGGTGTTGGGAAAACTGGGTAGCCATATGCAGAAAACTGAAACTGGACCCCTTAATTACACCTTATACAAAAATTAACACAAGATGGATAAAAGACTAAAAGTGAAGACCTAAAATTATAAAAACCCTAGAAAAAAACCTAGGCAATACCATTCAGAACATAGGCATAGGCAAAGACTTCATGACTAAAACACCAAAAGCAATGGCAACAAATGTCAAAATTGACAAATGAGATCTAATTAAACTAAAAAGCTTCTGCACAGAAAACTAAAATGAAACAAAACACAACTATCATCGAAGTGAATGGGCAACCCACAGAGTGGGAGAAAATTTTTGCAATCTATCCATCTGACAAAGGACTAATATGCAGAATCTATACAGAACTTAAGTTTACCAGAAAAAAAACCAACTCCAGGAAAAAGTAGGCAAAGAATATAAACAGACACTCCTCTAAAGAAGACATTTATGAAGCCAACAAACACATAATGAAAAGTTCATCATCACTTGTCATTTCAGAAAAACAATAATTTAAAACGTCAGAAAACAACAGATGCTGGAGAGGATGTAGAGATATAGGAACTCATTTACACTGTTGGTGGGAGTGTAAATTAGTTCAACCATTGTGGAAGACAGTGTGGTGATTCCTCAACAATCTAGAAATAGAAATGCCATTGGACCCAGCAATCCCATTACTGGGTATATAACCACAGGATTATAAATCATTCTACCACAAAGACATATGCACATGTATGTTTACTGTGGCACTGTTCACAACAGCAAAAACTTGGAACCAACCCAAATGTCCATCAATAATAAACTGGATAAAGAAAATGTGGCACATATACACCATGAAATATTATAGAGCCATGAAAAAAGATGAGTTTGTGTCCTTCTCAGGGACATGGATGAAGCTAGAAACCATCATTCTCAGCAAACTGACACAAGAACAGAAAACCAAACACCACATGTTCTCACTCATAAGTGGGAGTTGAACAGTGAGAGTACATAGACACAGGGAGGAAAATATCACACACCAGGGCCTGTTGTGGTTGGGCCTAGGGGAGGAATAGCATTAGGAGAAATACCTAAGGTAGATCATGGGTTGATGGGTGCAAGAAGCCCCAACGGTATGTGTATACCTATGTAACAAACATGCACATGTACCACAGAATTTAAAGCATAATAAGAATAAGAATAAGAAATCTGCTTTTTTTTTTTTTTCTCGTGATCCACCCGCCTCGGCCTCCCAAAGTGCTGGGGTTACAGGCTTGAGCCACCACGCCCAGCTACTTTGTGTGTTTTTTTTTTTTTTTAAGAAAAAGCATAAAGAAGAGGAAGAAAGAGAAAGAGGAAGAGGGAGAGAGGATGGGGGTATTGCTTTATTGCCCAGGCTAGAATGCAATCTAAATATGGGTATGCCTACAATTGTCCTATAATGGAGACATAAAAGAAAATGAGGGAACAGAATAACAAACAAGGAGCCAACCAACATTTCGTTTAAACTTGTAAGTTGATATGATGTGGTACTGATAAGAGTGTATATTTTCTGCATTTAAAGTGAAGAGTTCTATAAATGTTAATTATGCTTACGTGTTCCAGATCTGAGTTCAAGTCCTGGATATCGTTAATTTTCTGTCTCATTGATCTGTCTAATAATAATGTTGAAGTCTCCCACTATTATTGTGTGGGAGTCTAAGTCTCTTTATTAGTCTTGTATGTCTGGGTATTCCTGTATTGGGTGCATATATATTTAGGATCTTTAGCTCTTCTTGTTGTTGCATTGATCCTTTTATCATTGTATAATGTCCTTCTTTGCTTCTTTTGATCTTTGTTGCTTTAACGACTATTTTGTCAGAGGCAAAAATTTTAACTTCTGCTTTTTATTTATTTATTTTTGCTCTCTGTTTGGTTGGTAAATCTTTCTCCATCCCTTGTTTTGAGTCTTTGTGTATCCTTGAATGTGAGATGGGTCTGGATGCAGCATACTGATGGGTTTTAGTTTTCTATTCAAATTGGCTGTCTGTCTTTGGATTGAGGGATTTAGTCGATTTAAATTTAGAATTAATAATGACATATGTGAGTTTAACACTGTCATTTAATATTAGCTGGCTATTTTGCCCATTAGTTGATGTAAATTCTTCATTTTATTGATGCTCTTTTTAGTATTTTTTAGAAAGGCTGATACTGTTTGTTCCTTTCTATGTGTAGTGGTTCTTTCAGAAGCTCTTGTAAAGCAGGTCTAGTGGTGATGAAATCTCTGAGTGCCTTGTTTATTCAGAAAAAAACTTTATTTTTCCTTCACTTATGAAGCTTAGGTTGGCTGGATGTGAAATTCTTGGTTGAAAGTTCTTTTCTTTAAGGATGTTGAATATTGGTCCCCACTCTCTTCCGGCTTATAGGGTTTCTGCTGAGAGATCTGCTGTAAGTCTGATAGGCTTCCCTTTGTGGGTAACCTGACCTTTCTCTCTGGCTGCCCTTAGTATTTTCTCCTTCATTTCAACCCTGGTGAATCTGACGATTATGTGCCTTGGAGTTGCTCTTCTCGAGGAATATCTTTGTGGTGTTCTCTGTATTACCTGGAGTTGAATATTATGCTGCCTTACTAGGATGGAAAAATTTTCCTGAATAATATCCTGAAGCATATTTTCCAGCTTGGATTCATTCTCTTCGTCACATTCAGGTACACCTATCAAGCGTAGATTAGGTCTTTTCACGTAGTCCCATAATTCTTGAAGACTTTGCTCGTTCAACTTTATCCTTTTTACTCTAATCTTGTCTTCTTGTTTTATTTCATTGAGTTGGTCTTCGACCTCTGATATCCTTTCTTCTGCTTGATCAATTCGGCTGTTAAAACTTGTGCATACTTCACGTAGTTCTCATATTGTGTTTTTCAGCTCCATCAATTCACTTATATTCCTCTCTAAATTGTGTATTGTTGTTAAGATTTCATCAAACCTTTTTTTAAAGTTCTTTGTTTCTTTAGATTGAGTTAGAACAAGTTCTTTTAATTCACAGAAGTTTCTCATTATCCACATTTTGAAGCCTGCTTCTGTAATTGGAACACACTCGTTCCCCATCAAGACTTGTTCCGTTGCTGATGAGGAACTGTGATCCCCTGCTGAGGGAGAGGCATTCTGATCTTGGGTATTCTCAGCCTTTTTTGGCTGTTTTCTTCCCTTTGATATAAATTTATCCATCTGTGGTCTTTGTATTTACCGTCTTTGTAATTGGGTTTCTGAGTGGATGTCCAACTTACTGATTCTCAGTGCCAAAATCTGAGCAACCCACTGCACTGACTAAATCAGCAGTGTTAAGATTGATGGTGCTTTTCTGACCCTGCACCAAGAACCGACGCTCAGAGGCACCGGCAAAACCGCCTCGCCGGTCACAAGAGTCGCAATAGCGACCCGTGGGGCTCCTCCACTGGGAATCTCCTGGTGCGTGAGCAACAAGAATTCATGTGACGGTGTGGTGTCCTCTCGTTCTTTGTGCTTTCACTGGGAGCTACAATCCCGAGCTGCTAGTGATCAGCCATCTTGGATCTCTTGTCCCCAATCTGCTTTTAATTATGAAGCTCTTAAAGGAAATCCTTTTGAATCTCTTACTACGACATCATAGCTGGGAAAAACTGCTGATATTTTAAAAGTAACAAATACCAAACCAGAAAGAACTAGACTTAGGAACCAAACTCAGGTTGCTGTAGGGAACAGGGCAGAATCTTAGGATTGGAAGGTCACCAGTGCTCCTTCAGTCTGGCCTTGGCTGGTAAAAGATGGCCTAATGTGACAGAAAATTTTTTTAACTAGGTTAAAAAAAAGAAGAAATTTCTGCGAATTAGAAAATATGTACTTGGCAGCTACAAGAGTTTTAGCCAATTCAGATGACTTGCTTCCTAAAATTTGAATATTCCCTTGGATTTGACCAAGTCAGAAAGATATAGTCATAATTGATGAAAGAAAAGTGAAATAACAACAAAATCCCAAACATAAATAAATAAGAAAATAAAAAATGTACAATAAATATGATTACTGAGTATCATAATGTTAAGGAGAAATTAAAACTAAGTGGTTGGTAATCTTAACTTTTAGTCATTAAGGAAAAATTTTAAGACAAATCTCTAATTTAGCCACTTACTTGGAAATAAAGCTCAGGCTGATGACTGTTCTCTACCATCTTAGAAGTAGGAAAAAATTCACACTCACCTTTCCTGCCAGAAGCAAGCTGAAACTCAAGAAAGGAAGTGCCTGCTCTCCACCATTACGGAAGCAGAACAACTTGTCTTCCTTACCAGAAATGAGAAAAACTTCATAAAAAGAGCTGTAAAGCAAAATCAGCCTTAGCTCTGAACCAAATTTTGGGAGATCTGGGACGCTCCGGAGGGCAGAAGCTCCCAAACCTCAGCAAATCATCTATCCTATTCGTTTGAACAATAAGGATAGCCCAGGTTGGTATCAAGCAATAATGATATTTATTAAAGGTCAGGGCCACATTGGTAATGTCCTTCTCTATTTTTTTTTTTTTTTTCTTCTGAGGTAGAGTCTCGCTCTGTTGCCAGGCACCAGACTGGAGTGCAGTGGTGCAATCTCAACTCACTGCAACCTCTGTGTCCTGGGTTCAAGCAATTCTCCTGCCTCAGCCTCCTAGGTAGCTGGGACTACAGTCTCATGTCACCACGCTCAGTTAATTTATTTTTTTATTTTTTTATTTTATTTTTATTTTTATTTTTATTTTTAGTAGAGATGGGGTTTCACCATGTTGGCCAGGATTGGCTTGTACTCTTGACCTCATGATCCGCCCGCCTCGGCCTCCCGAAGTGCTGGAATTACAGGCTTGAGCCACTGTTCCGGGCCCATGTCCTTCTCTTTTTATCTGTATTCGTATAGCCTGTTTTGTCAGAAACCAGGATTGCAACACCTGCTTTTTTCTGTTTCCCATTTACTTGAAGGATTTTTCTCCATTCATTTTGAGCCTATGTGTGGGAGTTCATGTGAGATGGGTCTCTTAAAGACAGCATACTCAAATGAGTCTTGGCTCTTTATCTATCTTGCTGCCCTATATCTTTCAATTGGAGCATTTAGCCCATTTACATTTAAAGTTAGCAATGATATGTAAGGATTTGATCCTGTCATCACGCTCCTAATTGATAACTTCACAGACTTGAATACGTGGTTGGTTTTTTAGCATCACTGGTCTGTGTAATTCAGTACATTTTTGTAGTGGCTGATGATGATCTTTTCTTTCCATATTAAATTCTACTTTCAGGAGCTCTTGTAAGGTAGATCTGCTGGTAATGAATTCCCTCAGCATTTGCTTGAATGAAAATGATCTTATTTCTCCTTCACTTATGACACTTAGTTTTGCTGGACTTGAAGTTCCAGGTTGAAATTTTTTTCTTTAAGTAGTTGAATATCTCTTCTGGCTTGTGGGATTTCAGCTGAGTGGTTCACTGTTTGTCTGAAGGGATTCCTTTTGTAGGTGACTTTGTCTTTCTCCCTAGCTGCCTTTGACAATTTTTATTTCATTTTGACCTCGGAGAACCTGATGATTATGTATCTTAGAGATGTTCTTCTTGTGGCATATATGAGGTTCTCTGGATTTCCTGAATTCAATGTTGTTCTGTCTGGCTAAGTTGGGGAAATTCTGATGAATGATATTCTGAAATATGTTTTCCAATTTGGTTACATTTTTGTCATCTCTTTCAGGTACATTAATAAGGCATACATTTCACCTTTTTACACAATCCTTTATTTCTCAAAGGTTTTGTTCATTCCTTTTCATTCTTTTCCCCCATTCTTGCCTCTTTTCTTTCAGAAAGCGTTTTCACGCTCTGAGACTCTTACATTTGCTTGATCTATTCTACTAGGTGGTCTTGCACACGAGATGGTGCTGGTCTGACCTCAGCACTCCTTAGTCTGCTTGCCTCTCCCAGGACCCCAGCCTGGCCATACCTGCTTACAGGGCACCCTTGGGTGCCCACACACATTACAAAAATTTTTATAAGGCAATCACACACAATTACCATGTGGCTGCATTATAAAATTCATGTAGTGTGCTTTTCAGCTCTATCACATCAGTTTATTCTTTTTTTAAAAGCTGTACTTCAGGTTATAGGGTACACATGCAGATCATGCAGAATTGTTGCATAGGTACACACATGGCAATGTGGTTTCCTGCCTCCATCCCGTCACATACATCTGGCATTTCTCTTCAGGTAATCCCTCCCTGACCTCCCCAACCCCTGGTGTCCCCGTTGGCCACCCCCAAAAAGACCCCAGTGTGTGATGCTCCCCTCCCTGTGTCCATGTGTTCTCATTATTCATCACCTGCCTATGAGTGAGAACATGCAGTGTTGGATTTTCTGTTCTTCTGTCAGTTTGCTGAGAATGATGGTTTCCAGACTGATTCATGTCCCTACAAAGGACAAAAACTCATCGTTTTTTGTGGCTGCATAATATTCCGTGGTGTATGTGTGTCACATTTTCCTTGTCCAGTCTACCATCTCTGGAAATTTGGGCTGTTTTCAGTTCTTTACCATTGTAAACAGTGCCACTGTGACCATATGTGTGCATGTTTCTTTATAATAGAATGATTTATAATCCTTTGGGTATATACCCAGTAATGCTATTGCTGGGTCAAATGGAATTACAATTTCCAGGCCCTTGAGCAAGTGTCACACTGCCTCCCACAATGGTTCAACTAGTTTGTACTTCTAGCAACAGTGTAAAAGTGTTCCTATTTCTCCACATGCTCTCTGGTATCTGTTGTCTCCAGATTTTTTAATGGTCACCATTCTAACTGGCATGAGGTGATATCTCAATGTGGTTTTGATTTCTCTAATAACCAGTGATGATGAGTATTTTTTCACATGTTTATTGGCCTCATATATATCTTCTTTTCAAAAGTGTCTGTTCATATCCTTTGTCCACTTTTGAACGGGTTTGCTTGTTTTTTTCCTTGTAATTCTGCTTTATTTCTTTGTAGATTATGGATATCAGCCATTTGTCAGACGGGTAGATTGCAATAATTGTTTCTCATTCTGCTGGTTGCTGGCTCACTCTAATGATGGTTTCTTTTGCTGTACATAAGCTCTGGAGTTTAATAAGGTCCCATTTGTCTATTTTCCTTTTTGTTGCCAATGCTTTTGGTGTTTTAGTCATGAAGTACTTGCCTACACCTATGTCCTGAATGGCTTTGCCTATTTTTTTTCTAGATTTTTTTATGGCATTAGGTCTTATGTCTAGATCTTTAATCCATCTGGAGGTAATTCTACTGTAAGGTGTCAGGAAGAGGTCCAGTTTCTGCTTTCTGGACACTGGTAGCCTGTTTTCCCAACAATTATTAAACAAGAAATCCTTTTCCCATTGCTTGTCTTTCTCAGGATTGTCAAAGATGAGATGGTTGTAGATGTGTGCCATTGCCACCAGGACCTCTGTTCTGTTCCATTGGTCTATTTCTCTGTTTTAGTACCAGTACCATGCTGTTTTGATTACTGTAGCTTTGTATTATAGTTTGAAATCGGGTAGCATGATGCCTCTGGCTTTGTTCTTTTTGCTTAGCATTGTCTTGGATATCCACACTCTCTTTTGCTTCCATATGAAGTTTAAGGTGGGTTTTTCCAGTTCTGTGAATAAGGTCATTGGTAGCTTGATGGGGACAGCATTGAATCTATAAATTACTTTGGGTAGTATGGTCATTTTCACGATATTGATTTTTTCTACAAATATGCAATGCTTCCTGAATTTTTAGTTCCTCCTTGAGCAAGGGCCATGCTAATCTTCTCTGAATCATTCCAATTTTAATATATGTGCTGCCAAAGTGAGCACCAGTAATGTTGTTTATACTGGATATATTGCCTGTTAGCTCCTGCGATGTTTTACAATTATTTTTGGCCTCCTTGCATTGGATGTTGACATACTTCTTTCACTCAGTGAACTTTGTTTCTACCCACATTCTGAATGCTACTTGTATCATTGCAGACATGTCAGCCTCTGGCCAGTTCTGAAAACTTGAACAGGCTGAACAGTTGATGTAATCATCTGGAGGAAAGAAGGCATGCTGACTTTTTGAGTTTCAGTGTTCTTGCACTGATTCTTCCTCATCTTTATGAGCTTATTCACCTTCAACCTTTGAAGTTGCTAACCTTTGCACAGGGTATTTTTCTTTTATCATGTTTGATGATCAGGAGGGTTTGATTGTGGTTTAAGGTAGAAGAAGGCAGCTGCCTTTGGTTTTGGAGGATTTCAGTGGGCCAACATTCATCTCTCAATTCCTGGACTGTGTGCTTTAATTCTGGGAAACTTATATTGGGTCTCAACTTTGTTCTCTGGCTCCTTGAAGTTTGGAGTCTACTGCACTGAAGGAAGCAAAGTGTGGCAGGTGTTGGCAGAGTGCTAGCAGATGCAAAGCTGCCTGCTTCCCTTTTGGCATTTGCCCAGTGGTGGAAGTGGTGGAGGCAAGACAGCTTGGTGGCGGCCAGAAGACCCCTGCTGTGTGTGCTGTTGCACTGGAGGTAGTGTTGTTTCAGGCCAGGGTGCTGGCCTGTGCATGTCTGGGTGCCATCTCTGTGACCCCCTAAGCAGCAACGACCACTCAACGTATATTAGCATTCCCTTTTCGTGCACAGAATTAGCACAAGGAGAAGGTGTTGGCAGAGGTTGTGATTTTGTTCCTCTGCCTACCATGGCTCTTTCTTCAATGGCAGTTGGTGTGGGTTGAAGTGCGTGCTACATTCCCATGTGCTGGTAGGGCAAGGACAGCAAAATCCACTCATATAAACACACACCAGCAAAGTGATGTAGGACGTTTGTGTATAAAGAGCTTCAGTATGGAGAGGCAATGTAGAGGATGCTGCGTGCCTGAAGGGTCCGCTTTGCTGCATCTCTTCACAGCTCAGGCATGGTCCACTGGCACAGAAACAAAGGTGTGGGCAGCTGAGAGTGCCCTGTAGGCAGGTGTGGCCAGGCTGGGGCCCTGGGAGAGGCAAGCAGACTAAGGAGTGCTGAGGTCAGACCAGCTTCATCTCATGTGCAAGAATGCCCAGTAGATATCACGCCTCAGATAACTCTCTGAAAAGTGAGGCCCCAGCACAGCACAGCTGCTTTACAAAAACGTCGCCAGACTTCTTTTTTAAGCAAGTCTCCTTTTATTAATAGGGAAAATCACATACCTGATCTCTGCTGGGCAATCTTCACATGAGATGTGGCTGATCAGACCTCCACAGTCCTAAAGTGCTGGGATAAAGTGTCTCATAAGACCCAGTAGAGCCTAGAGAGATAGCTGTGCCTGCCCTCTGGGCTTCACATCAGCTGGCTTCCTGCTCCATCACTTTGCTTGTCTCCTGGGGGCTCTACCCCAGAGAGATGTGAGTTAGCCATCACTTAGTGTAATCATCCCAGGATAGAGGGTCTGTTCTCTGGGCCCAAGCCAGAGTTCCCTGTCCAGTAATAAGCAGTGGGGGGTATGTGGTATCCACAAGAGATGGACTGCCTTGTTCTTGGGTCAACTGCAGCTTGTTAGAGTTATCAATATGGCACTTAGGGTCTTTGCTTTCTTGATATTCTGAAGGTAACAAGGGCAGATCCACTGCAGAGGCAGTGGCAGAGAGGATTTCAGTCGATCTGTGAAGCTCTGTCCAAGAAATTGCCAAGTTGCTACTGGCCTGATGGTTTCAGTGGGGTCCTGGATAAAGACCCAAGCCAGGAGGACCTGCTCATCGAGGAGATATGGAAACCAGCACCCACGTAACGGTTCAGCCACTTTCCCATAAGGCTGCTGTGGTATACTGGGGGTCCACTCCAGTCCCTAATTGCCTCATATCTTCCAGCGACTCAAGGTATCACTAGCGAAGCCTGCAAAAAGACAAAGATAATAGCCTGCCTCTTCCTCTGGGACACCTGTAACACTGAGGTACAATCCTGTTGCCAATCTGGACACAACTACGAGAGGTGGCTGGAAACAAGTTCAGAAGTCTTGTCTAGTCAGGAGGAACAAGATCAGAGACTTGCTTTTAAAAAAGTCTGGCCATGTTTCTGTAGAGCAGCTGTGCTGTGCTGGGGGTTCACTTCAGCCCCTGGTTGCCTCAGACACTCTGAAGTCCCAAGGTTGAAATGGCTGAGTTGCCCAAACAACAAAGATTACAGTCTGGTCCTCTCTCTGGAATCTCTGAATCAGGGATGCCTGAAACATCTGTCAGCCAGAGAACAGCAGTGAAGGCAGCCAGAGACCCTGTTGAAAGGCTGTACCCAGTGATAAGGAATGTTGTTGGGGATTGACTTAAACAAGGGTCTGGCTATGTTTTTGCAAGGTGGCTCTGCTGTGCTGAGCTACCACTTACACCTCTGGTCAGCTTGGGTTCTACAAAGCCCTAAGGCCAGAACCTAGTCATCCAAACAGCAAAGATGGTGGCCTGCCTTTCTCTGTGGGAGCTCTGTCTAAGGAATATTTCAAATCTCCATTGGCCAGGGAACACCTTCGAGGGTAGCTGTAAGCACCAGGTGGGAGGTCCTGTTCAGTAAGAAGGAACAGGATCAGGAGCCTGCTAACAGAAGCAGTCTGGCCATGATTTGGTAAAGCAGCTGTGCTGTGCTGCGGGAACTCTTCTGCCCCTGGTCGGTTTGTACTCTCCAATGCCCACAGGCTGGAATAATTAAGTTCCTCCAACAGGACAGATGGCAGCCTGTCCTGTCTTTTCTTTCACAGTTTATCTTATGTGATGGAGCTGAATTTTTAGGCTGTTAATTTTTACAATAAGCATTACAGTTGTTCAGAAAGAATCTTGCTGTTCTCTTTCAGGTTAGATGTATGAGAATTCATTGTCTCCTGTAAATAAACCTGTTGAGGTTTTGTTCTCTGGAAAGAAGTTGCTTTCTCCTATCTGGCTTTGGTCACAGTCATGTAGAGCAGTAGCCAGTCTACAAGGACATGATTGAATTTCCATTTCCAGTGTTTCCTAGTTGTGTCTTACATTCTCCAATTCAGAACTGACCATTTTATTCTTCGTTGTCAAAATGCTAAGCTGTCCACTCTCCTTAAATACCGTCTTTTTTCATTCTTCCTTATCCAATTTTATGGCCTTAAGAATATTAGCATTCTTTTCTTTCACACTTTCAATGTCCTCCAAAATTTTTTTTTTCCCTTAGCAGGTTCTGCTGTTGAATTGTGTCTAGTTCCAGTCTAAGCAAGGCAATTTTTTTCCCAGAACATGCTATTTTCATGCAAGAGATCTTTTTCTTTCTTATGGCTAAGAGAACTCTAAGTCAAAAAAGCAACATTTTAGTTAGCACAAAATAGAATAACATATCATAATTTCCTCTGAATTTAAAGCATAAGATGTATATTTGCATAATAAAAGAATTCCCATGGTGAATATGTTACTGAAAAAAAGTTGGACAAAACTTCAAACGTAATAGAGTGTAAGTTCCAGAAAGTTTCAATATTGATTTAAACACCATGATAAATAAATCACTAGAGGATTTTAAAGAATTTTGGAATTGGAAAAGCCTATCTCTGAATTACAAAATAATCATAGGCATAAAATATAAGATTAATACCTTTGACTACGTTTTTAAAATTAGATTTGCACTCTGATATCTATCCTATAAACTACACCATTGTAAGAGCCTTAGCTATGCATATATTTAAACAGAAGCAGTTCCTCTAAGTTTTTAAGTTCCTTTTTCTGAAGAAATTTTTATCAATATATGACTTTTCTAATACTGTTATCGTCAGTTATAAGAATTACATTTATTCATAACTGTTACATCTAAGTATTGTATCCTTCTATATGTACACATCTGCATCTAAGCACTGCACTTCTACATCCAACTGTGAACTCATTTAAGATCAGGATTCTTAAAAAGAGAAATAAAAAAAATATATGCAGCTGGATACTGTGGCTCACACCTGTAATCCCAGCAGCATGTAATGTTCAGTGTTCTATGTAGTACTGCACTTCTACATGTGGCTGGGCGCAGTGGCTCACACCTATAATCCTAGCTGCTGAGGTGCGTGGATCACGAGGTCAGAAGTTCGAGACCAGTGTGGCCAGCATAGGGAAACTTCGTCTCTACTAAAAATAAAAAAAATTAGCCAGGAATGGTGGTGTGCACCTGTAATCCCAGCTACTCAAAAGGTTTAGGTAGGAGAATCATGTGAACCAGGAGGTGGAGGTTGCTGTGAGCTGAGATCATGCCATTGCACTCCAACCTGGGCGACAGACTGTGTGAGACTCTGTTTCAAAATAAACGTGTGAGTGTGTGTGTGTGTGTGTAGTATATAGTATATAGGTGTATATATATATGTGTGTGTGTGTGTGTGTGTGTGTGTGTGTGTATTTATATGTACATGTGTGGAATACACACAGATGTATATAGTATATTGTGAAGAATTTTCCCTATGTTGTCTGATGCTAGTTCTAGTGATCCTCCAGAAAATCACCATTATGTCTGTGGTGTAAACACATCATACAAAAGAAGCTTTTAATTCAAAATATTAATAATAAATAAGATAGGACTTATAGAGTTTTTCTTAGAAATCATAAGATTAAGGAAGATCCAAGATGGCTGAATAGGAACATCTTCAGAATGTAGTTCCAGGCAAGAACAGCGCAGAGAGTGAGTGCTCACTACATTTCCAAAGAAGTTTTCACTGCCAACAGACAAGGAGATTCCTGAGCATAAAAGCGTCATGAGTTTTCATTTCAGCAGTTTCAGCCAGGGATGCATCAGGACTAAGAAACTCACAAAAGTTTGGGTGGCCATTTCAACTGGTGCCTGGAATGCCTGGGAGACAGAGCTGTCCATTCAACTGAAAGGGAGGGGGCTGAGACAGGAAACCAGGTGATGTGATCTGGCTTGACGGGTACCACACTCACGAGACAAGAAATCTGAAACACTCTGGATTAAGAGTTTCACAACAAGCGAAGCTGGAACTGGGATGGCCTAACTCCGTGGGGAGAAGGGCATCCCCCAATACCAAGGAAGTCTGCCACTACCGATGTAGACTACTTTGTGCCAGGCAGGGCATCCATGAAAAAAGGCAGCAGCATGGCAGGAACTTATAAATAAGGCTGACCTTCCTAGGACAGAGCACCTGGGAAAACAGCAGGTTATGAGTTCAGCTGCAGCAGAGTTAAAGGTACCAGCCCAGCAGCTCTGCACGAAACAGCAGAACTCCCAGCACAGCACTTGAGCTCTTATAAGGGACAGAATGTCTCCTCAAGCAATACTCTGAGCCCCATATACACAAAAAGACACCTCATAAAGGAAAGCTCAGGCCAACATCTGGTGGGTACCATTCTGGTATGAGGATAGCGGAGGCAGAAACTGGCAGCAACCCTTGCTGTTCTGCAGCCCCACGGGTGATCTCCAGGTGAGTGGGATTTTGACAGCACCTCCAGTGATCCTGCAGCAGAGGGGCCTGACTGTTAGTAGGAAAACTAAGTGGAAAGAAATAGCTTCAACATCTATAAAAAGGGCATCCATTTAGAGACCCCACCTGAAAGTCACCAAGTACAAAGACCACAGGTAGATAAAGCCACTAAGATGGGAAGAAACCAGCGCAAAAAGGAAGAAAACACCAAAAACCAGAAGACTTCTTCTCATCCAAGGGATCATAACTCCTCACCAGCTAAGGATCAAAGATAGATGGGGAATGAATCTGATGAATTGACAGAAATCGGCTTCAGAAGGTGGGTAATAACAAACTTCTCAGAGCTAAAAGAACATGTGCTAACCCAATGCAAAGAAACTAAGAACCTAGAAAAAAGGTTAGATGATATACTGATTAGAATAAATAGATTAGAGAAGAATAGAAACGACTTGATGGAGCTGAAAAACACAGCACGACAACTTCATGAAGCATACAAAAGTTTCAAAAGCAAAACTGACCAGGCAGAATAAAAAATATCAGAGATTGAAAATCAATGCAATGAAGTAAAATAAGAAGGCAAGAATAGAGAGAAAAGAGTGAAAAGAAATGAACAAAGCCTCCAAGAAATATGGGATTATGTGAAAAGACCTAATCTACGTTTGATAGGCGTACCTCAATGTACAGAAAGAATGAATGCAAGCTGGAAAACACTCTTCAGGATATTATCCAGGAGAACTTCCCCAACCCAGCAAGGCAGGCCACTATTCAAGTCCAGGAAGTATGGAGAACACCACAAAGATATACCTCAAGAAGAGCAACCCCAAGACACATAACCGTCAGATTCACCAGGGTTGAAATGAAGGAAAAAATGCTAAGGGCAGCAAAAGAGAAAGTCAGGTTATCCACAAAGGGAATCCCACCAGACTCACAGTGGATCTCTCCACACAAACCCTACAAGCCAGAAGAGAGTGGGGGCCAATATTCAACATCCTTAGAGAAAAGAACTGTTAACCTAGAATTTGATATCCAGCCAAACTAAGTTTCACATTCGAAGGAGAAAGAAAATCCTTTATGGACAAGCAATTACTGAGAGATTTTCTCACCACCAGGCCTGTCTTATGAGAGCTCCTGAAAGGAGCACTAATCAAGGAAAGGAGCAATCAGTAACAACCACTCCAAAAATGTACCAAATGGTAAAGACCATCGACACAATGAAGACAATGTGTCAACTAAAGGACAAAACAGCCTGCTAGCATCAAAATGGCAGTATCCAATTCACACATAACAAAATTATCCATAAATGTAAGTGGACTAAATGACCCAATTAAAAGACATAGACCATCTGATTGCATAAAATGTCAAAACCCATCAGTGTGCTGTATTCAGGAAACTCATCACTTGTGCAAGGACAAATGTAGGCTAAAAATAAAGGGATGCAGAAAGACGTGTCAAGCAAATTGAGAGCAAATAAAAAGCAGGAGCTGCAATCCTAGTCTCTGATAAAATGGACTTTAAAACAACAAAGATCAAAAGACACAAAGAAGGGCATTACATAAAGGTAAAAGGATCAATGCAACAAGAAGAGCTAAGGATCCTAAATATTTATGCAGTCAATACAGGAGCACCAGGGTAGCACCGAGGTACATAAAGGAAGTCCTTAATGACCTACAAAGACACTTAGACTCCCACATAATAACAGTGGGAGACTTTAACACTCCATTTTCACTGTTAGACATATCATTGAGACAGAAAATTAAGAAGGAGGTCCAGGACTTGAATTCAGATCTGGACCAAGCAGATCTAATAGACATCTACAGAAATATCAAACCCAAATCCATAGAATATACATTCTGATCAGCACCACACAGCACCTACTCTAAAACTGACCACATAATTTGAAATAAATCACTCCTAAGCAAATGCAAAACAAAGGAAATCATAACAAACAATCTCTCAGATTATATGCAATCAAATTAGAACTCAGAATTAAGAAACTAACTCAGAACTGCAGAACTTCATGAAAATAGAACAACTGGCTCCTGAATGTTGACTGGATAAACAATGAAATGAAGGTAGAAATATAGATGTTCTTTGAAACAAATGAGAACAAAGACACAACGTGCCAGAATCTCTGGGACACTTTTAAAGCAGTGTCGAGAAGGCAATTTATAGTAATAAATGCCAACTAGAGAAGCAAGGAGAGATCGAAAATTGACACTCTATCATAAAAATTGAAAGAGCTAGAGGAGAAAGGTCAAAAACATCTCAAAAGCTAGCAGAAGACAAGAATTAACTAAGATCAGAACAGAACTGAAGGAGACAGAGACACAAAAAGCCCTTCATAAAATCAATAAGTCCAGGAGCAGATTTTTTGAAGAGATCAACAAAATAGACAGAGCCCTAGCCAGATTAATAAAAAAGAAAAGGGAGAAGAATGAAATAGATGCAATAGAAAACGATAAAGGGGATATCATCACTGACTCCACAGAAATACAAACTACAATCAGAGATTACTACAAATAACTCTATGCATATAAACCAGTAAATCTGGACTAAATGAATAAATTCCTTGACACTTGTACTCTACGAAGACGAAACCAGGAGGAAGTTGAAATCCTGAGTAGATCAATAACAAGGGCTGAAGTAGAGGCAGGAATCAATAGCCTACCAACCAAAAAAAGGCCAGGTCCAGAGGGTTCACAGCTGAATTCTACCAGAAATACAAAAAGAAGCTGGTTTCATTCCTTCTGAAACTATCAATCAATACGAAGAGAGAGACTCCTTCCTAACTCATTTTGTGAGACCAACATCTTCCTGATACCAAAACCGGGCAGAGACTCAACTAAAAAAGAAAACTTCAACCCAATCTCCATGATGAATATCGATGAAAAAATCTTCAATAAAATACTGGCAAACTGACTGCAACAGCACATCTAGAAGCTTATCCGTCACGACCAAGTAGGCTTCACCCTAGGAATGCAAGACTGGTTGAACATATGCAAATACATAAATGTAGTCCATCACATAAAGGAACCAAAGTCAAAAATCACGATTATCTCAATAGATGCAGAGAAGGTCTTTGATAAAATTCAACAGCGCTTCATGGTAAAAACTCTCAATAAACTAGGTACTAGCGGAATTTAGCATAAAATTATAAAAGCTATGTATGACAAGCCTACAGCTTGTTCAGTTCAATATCATACTGAATGGGCAAAAGCTGGAAGAATTCCTTTGAAATCAGGCACTGGACAAGGATGCCCTCTCTCACCACTCCTATTCAACATATTATTGGATGTTCTAGCCAGAGCAATCAGCCAAGAAAAAGAAATACAGTGTAATCGATTATGAAATAAGGAAGTCATAGTGTCTCTATTTGCAGATGACATGATTGTATATTTAGAAGACCATCGTCTCAGTCCAAAAATCTTCTGAAACTGATAAGCAACTTCAGCAAAGTCTCAGGATATAAAATAATTGTGTAGAAGTCACAGGCATTCCTATATACCAACAGACAAACAGAGAGCCAAATTAAGAGTAAACTCCCATTCACAACTGCTACAAAGAGAATAAAATACCAAGGAATACAACTAAGGATGTAAAGGACCTCTTCAAGGAGAACTACAAACCACTGCTCAACAAAATAACAGAGGACACAAACAGATGGAGAAATATTCCATGCTCAGGGTTAGGAAGAATCAGTATCATGAAAATGGCCATACTGCCCAAAGTAATTATAGATTCAATGCTATCCCCATCAAGCTACCAATGAACTTCTTCACAGAACTGAAAAAAAAAGCACTTTATACTTCATATAGAATCACAAGAGATCCCACATAGCCAAGACAATTCTAAGCAGAAAGAACAAAGCCAGGGACATCACATTGCCAGACTTCAAACCATAACACAAGGCTATAGTAATCAAAACAGCACGGTACTGGTACCAAAACAGAGACATAGACCAATGGAACAGAACAGAGACCCCAGAAGAAACACCACACATCTACAACCATCTGATCTTTGACAAATCTGGCAAAACAACCGATGAGGAAAGGACTCCACGTTTAATAAATGGTGTCGGGAAAACTGGCTAGCAATATGCTGAAAGCAGAAACTGGACCCCTACCTGTCACCTTACACTAAAGTTAACTCTACATGGATCAAAGATTTAAACATAAAACTTAACACCATAAAAACTCTAGAAGAAAATGTAGGCAAAACCATACAGGACATAGGCATAGGCATGGACTTCCTAACTAAAACACCAAAAGCAATAGCAATAAAAGCCAAGATAGACAAATGTGATCTAATTAACCTCCACAGCTTCTGTACAGCAAAAGGATCACCATTAGAGTGAATCAGCAACCAAGAGAATGGGAAAAAATGTTTGCGATCTACCCATCTGACAAAGGGCTAATATCCAGAATCTACAAGGACCTAAAATAGATATACAAGAAAAAAACAAACAACCGCATGTAAAAGTGGGAAAAGAATATGAATAGACACTTCTCAAAAGAAGACATATATGAGGCCAACAAACATATGAAAAAATGCTCATCATCAGTGGTCATTTCAGAAATGCAAACTAAAACCACATTGAGATATCATCTCATGCCATTTAGAATGGCGATCATCAAAAAAATCTAGAGACAACAGACGCTGGAGAGAATGTGAACAAATAGGAACACTCTTACACAGTTGGGGGAGTGTAAATTAGTTTAACCATTGTTGAAGGCAGTCTGGCGATTTCTCAAGGATCTAGAAATAGAACTTCCATTTTACCCAGCAATCCCATTATTGGGTATATACCTAAAGAACTATAAATTGTTCTACTATAAAGACACATGCACACATATGTTCATTGCAGTTCTGTATACAATAGCAAAGACCTGGAACCAACCCAAATCCCCATCAATGATGCACTGGACAAAGAAAATGTGGTACATATACACCATGGAATAGTAAGCAGCCATAAAAAACCGATGAGTTCATGTCCTTCATAGGAACTTAGATGAATCTGGAAACCATCATTCTCAGGAAACTGACACAAGAACAGAAAGCCAAACACCACATGTTCTCACTCATAGGTGGGTGTGGAACAATGAGAACACGTGAACTCAGGGAGAAAAGCATCACACACTGGGGGCAGTTGTGGGGGTTAGGAGAGGGACAGTGGGCGGTGGGGAGGGAGTGGAGGGTGCGGAAGGATAACATGAGGAGAAATGCCAGATACACTATGCACTTAAAGTAAAATTTAAAAAAATTCTTTAAAAATGATGAGAATAGAATCACCAGTTGGTTTCATTCTCCTTAAATATTTTCTCAATATCGGGTGAAAGTATTTGATAAATGAGTCTTTAAAACTATATTATTGTGCTGTGAGAACTTTGAGAGACTGTTGTCACAGTAATGAGGAATGTCACTATCCACGGTCATTTTTCCCTTATCCCACTAAAATTAAAACATATGAGGACATGGCTTGAAAGGATAGCAAACACTGGCATTTGTTTTTATTATCTCTCAAAATCTAAACAGAAAAGCTACTTCTCTTATCAATCAATCAAATATTATTAATAAAATATATTTGACTTAGTTGATGATATGGAATATCAATTTCAGTGTCCTAGCTGCTTTTCATTGTTGATGGGTTGAGTGTTCCCTTTAAATAACACATTTCTATTGGGTGATACTAATTATTGTAGATAATGTTTTTTAAATAAAATTATGACAGCCATTAGTTCTCTCTCTTCTCCTCCCCCCCACACTGGTCTCCTCCATTTTCTTCTGGCTCTGCTTCCTTTTCCCTTCTACCTTCTTTCTCGAATTCTTTTGCTTATCTATCATTCATTCATTTAATCTATATTTACTAGCACTTAAAGCTTCTTTAGAAGCTTCCATACTTCTGCCAAGATGGCAGAATAGGAACTGCTCTGGAGCACAGTTCCCAGTGAGAACAATGCAGAAGGCAAGTGACCTCGGCATTTCCAATCGAAGTACCAGGTTCACCTCAATAGAACTGCTTGAACAGTGAGCATAGCCTAAGGGGGGCAAAGTGAGGCAGGGTGGAGCACTGACTCACCTGGGAAGTGCAACTGGCTGGAGGATGTCCCTCCTACCCAACAGAGGCCATTGGAGAACTTCTAAAGCCACTCCTGCACTTCAGTTCAGATACTGCACTTGTCCCATGGTCTTTATATCCCGCACCAGGAGATTTTAGCTGGGCCAAAAAGCGCTGTGGCTGACCAGTATGAATCTAAGAGGCCACTTCAGCCAGTGCCATGAGTTTTCAGCACAAATCTCAGTGGCCATTTTGGCTGGCACCTGGAACGCCTGCAAGACAGAGCCTCCCACTCCCCAGAAAAAACGGGGAGCTGAAGGCAGGGAGCCAAGTGACCTTGAGTGGCAGGTGTCCCACAACAAAGACCAGCCAACTGAAGCACACTGGCATGACAGTTTTACAGTCAGCAGAACAGTTTGAGCTCAACCCGCGATGATGGAGCTCGGTGAGGGGAAGGGCATCCGTCAATGCCAAGGCAGTTCTAACCTTACCTGTGTAAACAAAAGCAAAGTTTACACAGCATCTGGACTGAGCCCACAGCAGCTCAGCAGTGCCTCTACAGGCAGGTTGCGACTAGACTCCCTCCTTGCTGAGCAGGACACCTCTGACAAAAAGGCAGCAGCACATCAGAGACTTATAAATAAACCCTATCTTCCAGGGACAGAGCACCTGGGAAAGGGGTAGCAGTGACTTATGCTACAGCAGACTTAAACGTCCCTGCCCAGCAGCTTTCAACGGAGCAATGAAGCTCCCAGCACACTTGAGCTCAGATAAGGGAGAGACTAACTCCTCAAGTGGCTCACTGACCCCAGTATATCCAGAAGGATACCTCATAGAGGAGAGCTCTGGCTGATATCTGGTGGGTACCCTTCCGGGATGAAGCTACCAGAGAAAGGAACAGGCAGCAATCCTCGCTATTCTGCAGCCCCACAGATGATTTCCAGGCAAACATAGTCTCCAGTCGACCTCAAGTAGTCCTATAGCAGAGAGGCCTGTTAGAAGAAAAACTTAAAAAAAAAAAAAAAAAAAAAAAAAAAACAGAAAGAGAGAGAAAGACGTAGCTTCAACATCAACAGAAAGAATATCCACTCAGAGATCCCATCCAAAAGTCACCAACTTCAAAGACCAAACTTAGAAAAGTCCACAAAGATTGGAAGAAAAAAATACACAAAAAATGAAATCGCCGCAGACCAGAACGACTCTCCTCCTCCAAGGGATCACAACTCCTAACCAGCAAGGGAACAAAACTGGATGGAGAATGAATTTGATGAATTGACAGAAGCAGGCTTCAGAAGATGTGTAATAACAAACTTCTCTGAGATAAAGGAACATGTTCTAACCTAATGCAAAGAAGCTAAAAACCTTGAAAAAAGGTTAGATGAAATGCTAACTAGAATAATCAGCTTAGAGAAGAACATAAATGACTTCACGGAGCTGAAAAACACAGCACAAGAACATTGGGAGAAGTGCCTCATGTAGGTGATGGGGGGATGCAGGCAGCAAACCACCATGACATGTGCTTACCTATGCATCAATCCTGCAAGATCTGCACATGCACTTCAGAACTTAATTACAAAAAAAAAAAAAAAAAAAATCCTGACCATGGGAAGGGAAATCAGAAAAAGTGAAGAGAAATAGATCACGATCCCCAAGGATTCTCCTTTACTTTCAGGGAAGCAACGGTGTACAATAATAAAAATGAGGATTATCTGTCCCCAACTAGGAGCCTTCCTCTGTGGAAGCTTTCCTGAGAGCCAATTTCAACATTGGGTACTAATTCCCTGAGTCTAATCTTATAAAGAAAGTCTTTCTAATCCTATGTTGGAAAGACATGGAAGAACAAGGGGCATAATTAATAAAATTTAAACTGGAATTTATTTCCTAATGAAGTTTTAAAAACAAACAATTTCAAGGTAACTAGAGCTTTGTTTTACTGAGCTCTTCTAAGCATTATAATATGTTACAAGATAGTGAGTCGTCAAATTAGAATGAATAATTTAGTTCCTCTGACTTAAGTGCTTCAGAATATAGGAGAATGAATACATTTAATATTTATAGTCTTCACCTCTGAGATATGTGTAATCTTTACAAATATGAGTAACATACTAAAAATATTATATAGAGAAATGTTACAGTACACAAATGCAAAATTAAAAGTGACATAGAAGATAAATACTATGAATCCTTGCCGAAATATATATTTTCTTCAAATTAGAATACTGTTAAAGTGTGTTCTATAATCTCCTGTTAAATTGAAACATTTGATGACAATCCATGTATATGAACATCATCAGTTCATTGTGAAAAAAAAAAAAAATAAGAGAGAAAAGAAAACCAAAAACTGGCAAATGAAAAATCTTACAACTACTGGATCTATTCTGTGTATTTTTATGTGTCGTGGGTGATGTTTATAAATAAAAAAGCTCTCTAATTGGCTTTAAAATAATGAATGTTTAAATAAATTATTTTTTTCAGAAAAATTAAAACTCTAATACCTTTTACTTCACATGACTTTAGTAATATTTGAGAAATAAAGACAGTTTTAAAGTTTATTGGTAAAATAAAGACATCAGCTCTAAATTAGGCAGGTCAGATATTAGGTTTGTAAAATGCTTTAAAGTAATAAACTGCTTTTTTTGACTTTTAAAATTTGTTCAACTTACTTGCTTTGGAGTCACTAGATTCTCGGTAAGGTCTGGGAACATATGGAGTTAGCCATGCTCCCTGGCTATGCTTTAAAAAGTCAGACTTTACATGCACTTGTGTCTGGTGTCCTAGGCTTCATACTTAGTACAAAATTAAAATCACTTACCTGACAGGTGTTTCACCAAAAAAAAAAAAAAAAATTGCTAAGAGCTAACAGAGTAACATGTAATTGAAACTAATGAAAAACTTTTACATGGAAGCTTTGTGGAAAAAGTGAAATGTGCTTTCAGTAAAACATTATAAGGCATTAGAATGTAAATTTTTGCTTCATTCAGAAGGTTAAAAATTGTTTTGACTTAAATGGAATGAAGCTAAAGGTTTGAGCAAGTTGTGGAAGGTTTGTGAACTAGTCATCTTGTAAAAGAAACACCGTGTGAACACACTGGCTAAATTTAAAGGAGTATTGTTCAGTTTTTCCATAAATTGAACATTGGAATAAAAACACAACAGGGTTTTCTTAGAGCACTAATTTTGTTTAATACAAATTTGTAAAAGGTTATCAAAAGCTTATAAGAATTTCAACTTATAGTCAAACTGATGAAGACTGGATGAATTCATCTTTAAGGTTTTATTAAAAATTTGAGTTGACATTAACAGTACACTAATGCAAGAGTGAAATTTGGCTTTCTTTCTTGAATATGATTTTAACATAATATTAAAGAATAAAAAATATTTCTGTCTCTCCTCAAACAAATTACAGGAAAAAGAAGGGAAAGACGCACATTGCTTGAAAAACTGAGTCTTCTATCAATGAGTAAAGGCTTTTGCCTTTAAACATTTTTTGAGTTACCATTTTGGCTAAATGAATGACTTACTGTGACCTGGCATTCCATTTTATATCAAATGTTTTAGGCCTTTAGTATATTTATATCAATATTAATATATTTGATACACTTCCCCAAATCCAATTTTATCTTCAAAATTAAGTCTTTTTGACTTCTTAATTTGGAATGCACAAGAGGGCACTGAAAAATCCAAAAGAGAAGTATATGGAATTATTTGACATGTTGTTACATGAGGAGCACTGTCAAAATAAGAAATATTTGACTTTCTTTGGATTGTATTCTAGGCAATGTTCATATATGTTTGAAAATTGTATGAAATTCCTAAAATTCCAATAGGTCAAAAGATATGCTATCAATTATATTGTTTCCATGATAAACTGTAGACCACAGAAATGTACAAATTTTCTTTTCAGTCATGTAACTATAAGTATTTAACAACGTTTTCACACTTAACTGCTTAATACTAATGCATTCTGAAAACTTCACAAGCACAAAATGTCCTAGAATATGGTGTCTTTTAGGAGGTTCCTGAAATAATGGAAAGTCAATGAAAAAGAGCTCTTGAATACAGATTTCTGGAAACTTTAGAATCACATCATTTCTCAAATAATCCCAAATACTTAAGGACTGTGTAAGATTTCCTGGAATTTTAATGAAAAGACTTATTTGTTTTTAAAACTCCTACCCAAATAGAAGAAAAATTAATTCAATACCAAGAAAACACTTTGTCAGACTGTCATTCTTAATCAGCTGTCATTCTAAATTGTTTATATATACAGTTTGAATGAACTCCATGATCTAAGTCAAGTTACCTATGACAACCCATCAGTAACAACTACTATGAACCTAAATTGGAGAAACAACTGATATTTAAATGGATATAAGTTCAAAGTTAAGCATGGACTCATGGAGAACCAAGACAGCTGCCTTGTCCTTCCTGGGTCCATACTTAAAGTTCCTCTTAAAGGAGAACTAGAAACCATTGCTCAAAGAAATAAGAGAGGTCACAAACAAATTTTTAAAATCCATGCTCATGGATACAAAGAATCAATATTATAAAAATGGCCACATAGTCAAATTAATTTACAGATTCAATGTTATTCCCATCAAGCTACCATTGTCTTTCTTAAGAGAATTGGCTAAAACTACCTTTAATTTCATATGGGATGGAAAAAGAGCCTGCATAGCCAAGCAAAAAGAATAACGCAGGAAACATCACACTACCAGACTTCAAACTACATTATCAGCTTACAGTAACCAAAACAGCATGGTACTGGAACCAAAACAGATATATGGACCAATGGAACAGAATAGAGGCCTCAAAAATAATGCCACACATCTACAACCATCTGATCTTTGACATACAAGACCAAATAAATAAATAAATAAATAAATAATTCGAAAATAAACCAATGGGGAATAGATTCCCTATTTAATAAATGGTGTTGGGAAAACTGGCTAGCCATTTGCAGAAAACTGAAACTGGACCCCTTAATTACACCTTACACAAAAATTAACACAAGATGGATTAAAGCCTAAAACAGAAGACCTAAAATTATAAAAACCCTAGAAAAAAACCCTAGGCAATACCATACAGAACATAGGCATGTGCAAAGAATTTATGACTAAAACACTAAAAGCAATGGCAACAAATGTCAAAATTGACAAATGAGATCTAATTAAACTAAAAAGCTTCTGCACAGAAAACTAAAATGAAACAAAACAGATCTATCATCAGAGTGAATGGGTAACCCACGGAATGGGAGAAAATGTTTGCAATCAATCCATCTGACAAAGGGCTAATATGCAGAATCTATAAAGAACTTAAGTTTACCAGAATAAAACCAACTCCATCAAAAGGTAGGTAAAGAATATAAACAGACACTCCTCTAAAGAAGACATTTATGAAGCCAACAAACACATAATGAAAAGCTCATCATCACTTGTCATTTCAGAAAAACAATTATTGGAAAAGTCAGAAAACAACAGATGCTGGAGAGGATGTAGAGATATGGGAAATCTTTTCCACTGTTGGTGGGAGTGTAAATTAGTTCAACCATTGTGGAAGACAGTGTGGTGATTCCTCAACGATCTAGATATAGAAATGCCATTGGACCCAGCAATCCCACTACTGGGTATATGCTCAAAGGATTATAAATCATTCTACAACAAAGACATATGCACACATATTTTCACTGCAGCATTGTTCACAAGAGCAAAAACTTGGAACCAACCCAAATGCCCATCAATAATAAACTGGATAAAGAAAGTGTCACACATATACACCAACAGCCATGAAAAAGAATGAGTTCATGTCCTTCTCAGGGACATGGATGAAGCTAGAAACCATCATTCTCAGCAAACTGACACAAGAACAGAAAACCAAACATCACATATTCTCACTCATAAGTGGGAGTTGAACAATGAGAGTACATGGACACAGGAGGGGAACATCACACTCCGGAGCCTGTCGGGGTTGGGCCTAAGGGAGAAATAGCATTAGGAGAAATACGTAAGATAGATCATGGGTTGATGGGTGCAACAAGCCCCCATGGTATGTGTATACCTATGTAACAAACATGCATGTTCTGCACATGTACCACAGAATTTAAAGCATAATAATAAGAAGAATAAGAAATCTATTTTTAATTATAAAGCTTTTAAAGAAAATCCTTTTGAATCTCTTACTACCACATCATAGCTGGGACAAACTGCTGATATTTTCAAAGTAACAAACATCAAACCAGAAAGAACTAGATTTAGGAACCAAACTCAGGTTGCTGTAGGGAACAGGGCAGAATGTTAGGATTGAAAGGTCACCACTGCTCCTTCAGTCTGGCCTTGGCTGGCAACCTTGGCTGACAAAAGATGGCCTAATGTGGACAGAAACTCTTAGGCTAAAAAAAAAAAAAAAGGAATTTCTGCTCACTAGAAAATACATACGTGGCAGCTACAAAGTTTTAGCCAATTCAGATGACTTGCTTCCCAAAATTTGGAATATTCCCTTGGATTTGACCAAGTCAGAAAGATATGGTCATACTTGATGGAAGAAAAGTGAAATAACAACAAAATCTAAAACATAAATAAAAAAAGTTAAGCAAAATTAAAAAATGCACAATAAATATGATTACTGAGTGTTATAATATTAAGGAGAAATTAAAACCAAGTGGTTGGTAATCTTCACTTTTAGTCATTAAGGAAAAATTTTAAGACAAATCTCTAATTTAGCCACTTACCTGGAAATAAGGCTCAGGCTGATGACTGTTCTCTACCATCTTAGAAGTAGGAAAAAAATCACACTCAGAAATGTATTTTTTTCCTGTCAGAAGCAAGCTGAGACTCAAGAAAGGAAGTGCCTGCTCTCCACCATCATGGAAGCAGAAAAACCTGTCTTCCTCACCGGAAATGAGAAAAACTTCACAAAAGGAGCTGTAAAGCAAAATCAACCTTAGCTCTGAACCAAATTTTGGGAGATCTGGGACTCTCCAGGGGGCAGAAGCTCCCAAACCTCAGCAAATTATCTATCATATTGGTTTGAACAATAAGGATAGCCCAGGTTGGTATCAAGCAATAATAACATTTATCAAAGGTCAGGGCCACATTTGTAATGTGTTCTCTCTCTCTCTCTCTCTCTCTCTCTCTCTCTCTCTCTCTCTCTCTCTCTTTTGAGGCCAAGTCTCTCTCTGTTGCCAGGCCTCAGAGTGGAGTGCAGTTGCGAGATCTCAGCTCACTACAACCTCTGCCTCCTGGGTTTAAGCAATTCTCTGTCCTGAGCATCCCAGGTAGCTGGGACTACAGGCGCATGCCTCCACGCCCAGCTAATTTTTTGTTGTTGTTTGTTTGTTTTGTTTTTTTTAGTAGGGACGGAGTTTCACTATGTTGGCCAGGATTGTCTTGACTTCTTGACCTCAAGATCCATCCGCCTTGGCCTCCTGAAGTGCTGGGATTACAGGCTTGAGCCACCGTGCCAGGCCCATGTCCTTCTCTTTTTATCTTTATTCGTTTAGCCTGTTTTGTCAGAAACTAGGATTGCAACACCTGCTTTTTTCTGTTTCCCATTTGCTTGAAGGATTTTTCTCCATTCATTTTGAGCCTATGTGTAGGAGTTCATGTGAGATTGGTCTCTTAAAGACAGCATACTCAAATGAGTCTTGGCTCTTTATTCATCTTGCTGCCCTATGTCTTTCAGTTGGAGCATTTAGCCCAATTGGTTAGCACTGATATATATGGATTAGATCCTGACATCACGCTCCTAATTGATAATTTCACAGACTTGTGTATGTGGTTGGTTTTTTAGCATCACTGATCTGTGTAATTCAGTGCATTTTTGTAGTGGCTGGTGATGATCTTTTCTTTCCATATTAATTTCTACTTTTAGGAGCTCTTGTAAGGTAGATCATTGGATAATGAATTCCCTCAGCATTTGCTTGCCTGAAAATGATCGTATTTCTCCTTCACTTATGACAGTTTTGCTGGCCTTGAAATTCTGGGTTGAATTTTTTTCTTTAAAAGTTGAATATCTCTTCTGGCTTGTAGGGTTTCAGCTGAGCAGTCCACTGTTAGTCTGAAGGGATTCCTTTTGTAGGTGACCTTGTCTTTCTCCCTAGCTGCCTTTGACAACTTTTATTTCATTTTGACCTCGGAGAACCTGATGATTATGTGTCTTAGGGGTGTTCTTCCCTGAATCTGAGGTTCTCCAGATTTCCTGAATTTGAATGTTGTTCTGTCGTGCTAGGTTTGGGAAATTCTCATGAATGATATTCTGAAATATGTTTTCCAATTTGGTTCCATTTTTGTCATCTCTTTCAGGTACATTAATAAGGCATACATTTTGCCTTTTTACATAATCCTTTATTTCTCAAATATTTTGTTCATTTCTTTTCATTCTTTTCCCACATTCTTGCTTCTTTTCTTTCAGAAAGCCAGTTTTCAAGCTCTGAGACTCTTACCTTTGCTTGGTCTATTCTACTAGGTGGTCTTGCACATGAGATGGTGCTGGTCTGACCTCAGCACTCCTTAGTCTGCTTGCCTCTCCCAGGACCCCAGACTGGCTACACCTGCTTACAGGGCACCCTTGGGTGCCCACACACAAGAATTTTTATAATGCAATCACACACAATTACCATGTGGCTGCATTATAAAAATTCATGTAGTGTGCTTTTCAGCTCTATCACATCAGTTTATTCTTTTTTAAAAAATTGTACTTCAGGTTATAGGTATATGCAGATCATGCAGAATTGTTGCATAGGTACACTCACGGCAATGTGGTATCCTGCTCCATCCCGTCACCTACATCTGGCATTTCTCTTCATGTAATCCTTCCCTGACCTCCCCACCCCTTGGTGTCCCCCTGTTGGCCACCCCCAAAAAGACCCCAGTGTGTGATGCTCCCCTCCCTGTGTCCATATATTCTCATTATTCATCACCCGCCTATGAGTGAGAACATGCAGTGTTTGATTTTCTGTTCTTCTGTCAGTTTGCTAAGGATGATGGTTTCCAGATTCATCCATGTCCCTACAAAAGACACAAACTCATCGTTTTTTGTGGCTGCATAGTATTCCATGGTGTATGTATGTCACATTTTCCTTTTCCAGTCTATTGTCGCTGGACATTTGGGTTGTTTTCAGGTCTTTGCCATTGTAAACAGTGCCACTGTGAACATACGTGTGCATGTGTCTTTATAATAGAATGATTTATAATCCTTTGGGTATATACGCAGTAATGGGATTGCTGGGTCAAATGGAATTACTATGTCCAGGCCCTTGAGCAAGTGTTACACTGCCTTCCACAATGGTTCAACTAGTTTACACTCCTAGCAACAGTGTAAAAGTGTTCCTATTTCTCCACATGCTCTCTGGTATCTGTTGTCTCCAGATTTTTTAATGGTCACCATTCTAACTGGCACGAGGTGATATCTCAATGTGGTTTTGATTTCTCTAATAACCAGTGATGATGAGTATTTTTTCATATGTTTCTTGGCCTCATATATATCTTCTTTTCAAAAGTGTCTGTTCATATCATTTCCCTAATTTGAATGGGTTTGCTTGCTTTTTTTCTTGCAAATCTGTTTTACTTCTTTGTAGATTCTGGATATCAGCCATTGGTCAGATGGGTAGATTGCAAAAATTGTTTCCCATCCTGTTGGTTGGCGGTTCACTCTAATGATTGTTTCTTTTGCTGTACAGAAGCTCTGGAGTTTAATAAGGTCCCATTTGTCTATTTTCGTTTTTGTTGCCAATACTTTCGGTGTTTTAGTCATGAAGTACTTGCCTATACGTATGTCCTGAATGGCTTTGCCTGGGTTTTTTCTCTAGATTTTTTATGGCATTAGGGCTTATGTCTAGGTCTTTAATCCATCTGGAGGTAATTCTACTGTAAGGTGTCAGGAAGAGGTCCAGTCTCTGCTTTCTTCACACTGGTAGCCAGTTTTCCCAACGCCAATTATTTAACAGGAAATCCTTTCCCCATTGCTTGTGTTTGTCAGGTTTGTCAAAGATGAGATGGTTGTAGATGTGTGGCATTGCCACCAGGACCTCTGTTCTGTTCCATTGGTCTATGTCTCTGTTTTGGTACCAGTACCATGCTGTTTTGATTACTGTAGCCTTGTAGCATAGTTTGAAATCAGGTAGCATGATTCCTCTTGCTTTGTTCTTTTTGCTTAGCATTGTCTTGGCTATGCAGAGTCTCTTTTGCTTCCATATGAAGTTTAAGGTGGGTTTTTCCAGTTCTGTGAATAAGTTCATTGGTAGCTTGATGGGGACAGCAGTGAATATATAAATTACTTTGGGCAGTATGGCCATTTTCACAATATTGATTCTTCCTAAAAATATGAAATGCTTCATGAATTTGCATGTCATCCTTAAGCAGGAGCCATGCTAATCTTGCCTGTATCATTCCCATTTTAATATATGTGCTGCCATAGCAAGCACTGGTAAGGTTCATTATACCAGCTCTATTGCCTGTTAGCTCCTGCGATGTTTCACAATGACTTTTGGCTTCCTTGCATTGGATGATGACATACTTCTTTCACTCAGTGAACTTTGTTTCTGCCCACATTCTGAATTCTACTTGTATCATTAAAGACATGTCAGCCTCTGATCAGTTCTGAAAACTTGAACAGGCTGAACAGTTGATGTAATCATCTGGAGGAAAGAAGGCAGGCTGACATTTTGAGTTTCAGTGTTCTTGCACTGATTCTTCCTCATCTCTATGATCTTATTCACCTTCAACCTTAGAGGTTGCTGACCTTTGCACAGGATATTTTTCTTTTATGATATTTGATGATCTTTTTGGTTTGATTGTGGTGTAAGGCAGATGCAGTCAGCTGGCTTTGGTTTTGGAGGATTTTAGGGGGCCAATATTCATCTCCCAATTCCTAGACTGTGTTCTTTAACTCTGGGAAATTTATATTGGGTTTCAACTTTGTTCTCTGGCTCCTCAAAGTTTGGATTCTACTGCACTGAAGGCTGCAAAGTGTGGCAGCTGTGGCAGAGTGCCAGCAGATGCAGAAGTGCCTGCCTCCATGTTGGCATTCACCCAATGGTGGAAGTGGTGGAGGCAAGACCACTTTGTGGGAGCCAGGGGACCCCTGCTGTGTGTGCTGTTGCACTGGAGGTGCAGGCTGGGGTGCTGGCCTGTGCAGGTTTGGGTGCCTTCTCTGTGACCCCCTAAGCAGCAGCAGTCACTCAACGCATATTAGGGTCTCTTTTTTGTGCACAACATTAGCACAAGGGCAAGTTGTTGGCAGAGTTGGTTCTATTGGTTCTGTGCCTACCATCGCTATCTCTTCAATGGGAGTTCAGGTGGGTTGAAGTGTGTGCTACAGTCCCATGTGCTGGTAGGGCAAGTACAGCAAAATCCACTCATGTAAACACACAGCAGCAAAGCGATGTAGGAAGTTTGTGTATAAAGAGCTGTAGTATGGAGAGGCAATGTAGAGGCTGGTGCATGCCTGAAGGGTCCACGTTGCTGCATCTCTTCACTGCTCAGGCATGGTCCACTGGCACAGAAACAAAGGTGTGGGCAGCTGAGAGTGCCGGGTGGGCAGCTGAGAGTGCCCTGTAGGCAGGTGTGGCCAGGCTGGGGACCTGGGAGACGCAAGCAGACTAAGGAGTGCTGAGGTCAGACCAGCTTCATCTCATGTGCTAGAATGCCCAGCAGAGATCAGGTCTCAGAGAACTCTCTGAAAAGTGAGGCCCCAGCACAGCACAGCTGCTCTACAAAAACGTGGCCAGACTTCTTTTTTAAGCAAGTCTCCTTTTATTAAGAGGGAAACTCGCACACCTTATCTCTGCTGGGCAATCTTCACATGAGATGTGGCTGATCTGACCTCCACACTCCTAAAGTGCTAGGATAAAGTGTCTCATAAGACCAAGTAGAGCCTAGAGAGATAGCTGTGCCTGCCCTCTGAGCTTCACATCAGCTGGCTTCCTGCTCCATCACTTTGCTTGTCTCCTGGGGGCTCTACCCCAGAGAGATGTGAGTTAGCCATCACTTAGTGTAATTAGCCCAGGATGGAGGGTCTGTGCTGTGGGCCCAAGCCAGGGTTCCCTGTCCGGTGATAAGCCATGGGGGGTATGTGGTATCCACAAGAGATGGACTGCCTTGTTCCTTGGGTCAACTGCAGCTTGTTAGAGTTATCAATATGGCACTTAGGGTTTTTGCTTTCTTGATATTCTGAAGGTAACAAGGGCAGATCCACTGCAGAGGCAGTGGCAGAGAGGATTTCAGTCGATCTGTGAAGCTCTGTCCAAGGAATTGCCAAGTTGCTACTGGCTTGATGGCTTCAGTGGGGCCTGGATAAAGATCCAAGCTGGGAGGACCTGCTCATCGAGGAGATATGGAAACCAGCACCCACGTAACGGTTCAGCCACTTTCCTATAAGGCTGCTGTGGTATACTGGGGGTCCACTCCAGTCCCTAATTGCCTCATATCTTCCAGTGCCTCAAGGTATCACTAGCGAAGCCTGCAAAAAGGCAGAGATAATAGCCTGCCTCTTCCTCTGGGACCTCTGTACCACTGAGGTACAATCCTGTTGCCAATCTGGACACAACTATGGGAGGTGGCTGGAGACAAGTTCAGAAGTCTTGTCTAGTCAGGAGGAACAAGAACAGAGACTTCTTTAAAAAAAGTCTGGCCATGTTTCTGTAGAGCAGCTGTGCTGTGCTGGGGGTTCACTTCAGTCCCTGGTTGCCTCAGACACTCTGAAGTCCCAAGGTTGAAATGGCTGAGTCGCCTAAACAGCAAAGATGACAGTCTGGTCTTCCCCTTGGAAGCTCTGACTCAGGGAGGCCTGAATCATCTGTCAGCCAGAGAACAGCAGTGAAGGCAGCCAGAAACCCTGTTGAATGGCTTTACCCAGTGATTAGAAATGTGGTTGGGGACTGACTTAAACAAGGGTCTGGCCATGTTTTTGCGAGGTGGCTCTGCTGTACTGAGCTACCACTTACACCCCTGGTCAGCTTGGGTTCTACAAAGCCCTCAGGCCAGAACCTAGTCATCCAAACAGCAAAGTTGGTGGCCCGCCCCTCTCTGTGGGAGCTCTGTCTAAGGAATGTTTCAAATCTCCATTGACCAGAGAACACCTGTGAGGGTAGCAGTAAGCCCCAGGTGGGAGGTCCTGTTCAGTAAGAAGGAACAGGATCAGGAGCCTGCTTTCAGAAGCAGTCTGGCCATGATTTGGTAAAGCAGCTGTGCTGTGCTGTGGGAACTCTTCTGCCCCTGGTGGGTTTGTACTCTCCAATGCCCTTAGCTGGAATAATTAAGTTCCTCCAACAGGAAAGATGACAGCCTGCCCTGTCTTTTCTCTCACAGTTTATCTTGTGTGATGGAGCTGAAATTTTAGGCTGTTAATTTTTACAATAAGCATTACAGTTGTTCAGAAAGAATCTTGCTGTTCTCTTTCAGTTTAGATGTATGAGAATTCATTGTCTCCTGTAAATAAACCTGTTCAGGTTTTGTTCTCTGAAAAGAAGTCTTTTTCTGCTATCTGGCTTTGGTCACATTCATGTAGACCAGTAGCCAGTCTAAAATGACATGATTGAATTTCCATTTCCAGTGTTTCCTAGTTGTGTCTTACATTCTCCAATTCAGAACTGACCATTTTATTCTTCGTTGTCAAAATACTAAGCTGTCCACTGTCCTTAAAATACCATCTTTGTTCATTCTTCTTTATCCAATTTTATAGGTTTTAGAATATTAGCATTTTTTCCTTTCACACTTTCAATGTCCTCCAAAAATTTCTTTGCCCTTAGTGGGTTCTCCTGTTTTATTGTGTCTAGTTCCAGTCTAAGCATGGCAATTTTCCCCCACAACATGCTAATTTCATGCAAGAGATCTTTTTTTTTCTTATGGCTAAGAGAACTCTAAGTCAACAAAAGAACACTTTAGTTAGCATACAATAGAATAACATATCATAATTTCCTCTGAATTTAAACCATAACATGTTTATTTGTATAATGAAAGAATTCCCATGGTTAATATGTAACTGAAAAAAAAGTTGGGCAAAACTTGAAACCAGTGTAAATTCAAGAAAGTTTCAATATTGATTTAAATACCATGAAAAATAAATCACTAGAGGATTTTAAAGAATTTCGGAGTTGGAAAAGCCTTTCTCTGAATTACAAAATAGCCATAGGCATAAAATATAAGATTAATACGTTTGACTACGTTTTAAAAATTGGATTTACACTCTAATATCTATTCTATAAACCACACCATTGTAAGAACCTTAGGTATGCATACATTTGGAAAGAAGCAATTCCTCATGGTTTTTAAGTCTCTTTTTCTGAAGAAAGCTTTATCAATATATGACTTTTCTAATACTGTTATAGTCAGTTATAAGAATTACATTTATTCATAACTGTTAAATCTAAGTATTGTATCCTTCTATATTTACACATCTGCATCTAAGCATTGCACTTCTACATACAACTCTGAACTCATTTATGATCAGGATTCTTAGAGAAATAAGAAAATCTATGTGGCTGGGTACTGTGGCTCACACATGTAATCCCAGCACAGTGTAATGTTCAGTGTTGTATGTAGCACTAAACTTCTACATGTGGCCGTGTGCAGTGGCTCACACCTATAATCCCAGCTCCTGAAGCTGGTGGATTACGAGGAAAGAAGTTCAAGACAAGTGTGGCCAACATAGGGAAACCTCATCTCTACTAAAAATTTAAAAATTAGCCAAGTATAGTGCTGTGCACCTGTAATCCCAGCTACTCAAAAGGTTTAGGTAGGAGAAACACGTGAACCAGGAGGTCGAGGTTGCCACCGATTCAACTGAAAGGGAGGGGGCTGAGACAGGAAACTAGACGATCTGGCTTGATGGGTACCACCCCCACAAGACAAGAAATCTGAAACACTCTGTATTAGGAGTTTCACCATAAGTGCAGCTTGACCCGGGATGGTCCAGCTCAGTGGGGGGAAGGGCGTCCCCCACTACTAAGGCAGTCTGCCACTACCAATGCAGTTCATGCAGTAGATGGGCAGAGCCTGTGGCAGCTCAGCATTACCTCTGCTAACAGACTGTGACTAGACTACTCTGCGCTGGACAGGGCATCTATGAAAAAATGCAGCAGCACGACAGGAACTTATAAATAAAGCTGACCTTTCTAGGACAGAGCACCTGGGAAAACAGGAGGTTATGAGTTCAGCTGCAGTAGACTTAAATGTATCAGCCCAGCACCTCTGCAAAAAACAACAGAACTCCCAGCACAGCACGTGAGCTCTTATAAGGGACAGACTGTCTCCTCAAGCAACTCTCTGAGCCCCATATACCCAAAAAGACACCTCATAAAGGAAAGCTCAGGCCAACATCTGGTGGGTACCCTTCTGGGATGAGGACAGTAGAGGGAGAAACCAGCAGCAACCCTGGCTGTTCTGCAGCCCCTGCAGGCGATCCCGAGGTGAGTGAGATCCGGAGTGGATCCCCAGTGGTTCTGCAGCAGAGGGGCCTGACTGTTAGAAGGAAAACTAAGAAGCATAAATAAATAGCTTCAACATCAACAAAAAGGATGTCCACTTAGAGACCCCACCTGAAAGTCACCAACTACAAAGACCACAGGTAGATAAAGCCACTAAGATGGGAAGAAACCAGCATAAAAAAGAAGAAAACACTAAAAACCAGAAGGCCTCTCCTCCTCCAAGGGATTATAACTCCTCACCAGCTAGGGATCAAAGATAGGTGGAGAATGAATCTGATGAACTGACAGGAACAGGTTTCAGAAAGTGGGTAAAAACAAACTTCTCAGAGCTAAAAGAACATGTGCTGACCCAATGCAAAAAAATTAAGAACTTAGATGAAAGGTTAGATGAGATGCTGACTAGAATAAACAGCTTAGAGAAGAATAGAAATGACTTGATGGAGCTGAAAAACAGCACAACAACTTCATGAAGCATCAAGTCTTAATAGCTGAATGGACCAAGCAGAAGAAAGAATATAAGAGATTGAAGATCAATGCAATGAAATAAAATGAGAAGGCAAGAATAGGGTGAAAAGAAATGAACAAAGCCTCCAAGAAATATGGAATTCTGTGAAAAGACGTAATCTACGTTTGATAAGCATACGTGAATGTGACAGAGAGAATGAATGCAAGTTGGAAAACACTCTTCAGGATATTATCCAGGAGAACTTCCCCAACCTAGTGAGGCAGGCCACCATTGAAGTCCAGAAAGTACAGAGAACACCACAAAGATATACCTAAAGAAGAGCAACCTCAAGGCACATAATCATCAGATTCACCAGTGTTAAAATGAAGGAAATAATGCTAAGGGCAACAAGAGACAAAGGGAAGCCCACCAGACTCACAGCAGATCTCTCCACACAAACTCTACAAGTGAGAAGAGAGTGGGGGCCAATAGTCAGCATCCTTAGAGAAAAGAACTGTCAACCTAGAATATGATATCCAGCCAAATTAAGCTTCACATTCGAAGGAGAAAGAAAATCCTTTATGAACAAGCAACTACTGAGAGATTTTCTCACCACCAGGCCTGCCTTACAAGAGCTCCTGTAAGAAGCACTAATCAAGGAAAGGAACAATCAGTAACAGCCACTCCAAAAATGTACCAAATGGTAAAGACCATAGATACAATGAAGAAAATTTGTCAACTAAAGGACAAAACAGGCAGCTAGCATCAAAATGGCAGTATCAAATTCACACATAACAGTATTAAACTTAAATGTAAATGGACTAAATGCCCCTATCAAAAACACAGACTGCCAAATTGGATAAAAAGTCAAAAGCGGCCCTGTGTGGTGGCTCAAGCCTGCAATCCCAGCACTTTGGGATGCCAAGGTGGGTGGATCACGAGGTCAAGAGATCGAGACCATCCTGGTCAACATGGTGAAACCCCGTCTCTACTAAAAATACAAACAATTAGCTGGGCATGGTGGCGCGCGCCTGTAATCCCAGCTACTCAGGAGGCTAAGGCAGGAGAATTGCCTGAACTCAGGAGGTGGAGGTTGCGGTGAGCCAAGATCGCGCCATTGCACTCCAGCCTGGGTAACAAGAGTGAGACTCCATCTCAAAAAAAAAAAAAAAAAAAAATCAAAACCCATCTGTGTGTTGTATTTGGGAAGCCCATCTCATGTGCAAGGACATGTGTAGGCTAAAAATGAAGGGATGGAGGAAGACATATCAAGTAAATGGAGAGGAAAAAAAAAAAAAAGCAGGAGCTGCAATCCTAGTCTCTGATAAAATGGACTTTAAACCAACAAAGATCAAAAGACACAAAGAAGGGCATTACATAATGGTAAAAGGATCAATGCAACAAGAAGACCTAATGATCCTAAACATATACACACACAATACAGGAACACCCGGGTAGCACCCAGGTACATAAAGCAAGTTCTTAATGACCTACAAAGAGACTTAGACTCCCACACAGTAATAGTGGGAGACTTTAACACTCCATTGTTAATATCAGACATATCAACGAGACAGAAAATTAACAAGGATGTCCAGGACTTGAACTCAGATCTGGACCAAGCAGACCTAATGGACATCTACAGAAATATCCACCCCAAATCCACAGAATATACGTTCTGCTCAGAAGCTGGTTTTTTGAAAGGATCAACAAAATAGACTCCTAGCAGAGTTAATTAAATAGAAAAGGGAAAAGAATCATATAGATGCAATAAAAACTGACAAAGGGGATATCACCACTAATTCTACAGAAATTCAAACTACAATCAGAGATTACTACAAATACTTCTATGCACATAAACCAGTAAACCTGGAAAAAAAAGGATAAATTCCTGGACACTTACACCTCCCAAGCCTAAACCAGGAACAAGTTGAAACCTTGAACAGACCAATAACAAGGGCTGAAGTTGAGGCAGCAATTAATAGCCTACCAACCAAAAACAGTGCAGGCCCAGAGGTGTTCACAGCTGAATTCTACCAGACACACAAAGAGGAGCTAGGACCATTCATTCTGAAACTAACCCAAACAATATACAAAGAAGGAATCCTTCCTCAATCATTTTATGAGACCATCATCATCCTGATACAAAAACCCGGCAGAGACTCAAAACAAAACAAAAAAAATGGTCAGGCCAATCTCCATGATGAACACGGATGCTAAAATCTTCAATAACATACCGTCAAACGGATTGCAACAGCACATCAAAAAGCTTCTCCATCATGATCAAGTAGGCTTCACTCTGGGGCTGCAAGGCTGGTTCAACATACGCAAGTCTATAAACGTAAACCACCACATAAACAGAACCAAAGACAAAAACCACATAATTTTCTCAATAGATGCAGAGAAGGCCTTTGACAAAATTCAACAGCTCTTCATGTTTAAAAAAAAAACCAAAACAAAACTCTCAATAAACTAGGTATTGGTAGAATGTATCACAAAATGATAAAAGCTATATATGACAAACCTACAGCCAATATCATACTGAACGGGCAAAAGCTGGAAGAATTCCCTTTGAAATCAGGCACTAGACAAGGATGCCCTCTCTTACCACTCTTATTCAGCATAGTATTGGAAGTTCTAGTCAAAGCAATCAACCAAGAAAAAGAAATGAAGTGTAATCAATTAGGAAAGAAAGAAGTCAAACTGTCTCTATTTGTAGATGACATGATTGTATATCTAAAAGTCCCCATCGTCTCTGCCCAAAATCTTCTCAAACTGATAAGCAACTTCCACAAAATCTCAGAATACAAAATAATATGCAGAAATCACAAGCATTCGTATATACCAATCACAGGCAAACAGAGAGCCAAATCAAGAAGGAACTCCCATTCACAATTACTACAAAGAGAATAAAATACCTAGGAATATAACTAATAAAGGATGTAAAGGACCTCTTCAAGGAGAACAACAAACGAAATAAGAGAGGAGACAAACAGATGGAGAAACATTCCATGCTCACGGTTAGGAAGAATCAATAGGTCAAAATGGTCATACTGCCCAAAGTAATCTATAGATTCACTGCTATCCCCATCAAGCTTCCAATGACATTCTTCACATAACTGGAAAAAGCCACTTTAAACTTTATATGGAATCACAAGAGACCCCACATAGCTAAAACAATCCTGAGAAAAAAGAACAAAGCTGGAGGCATCACACTGCCAGACTTCAAACTATATAGAGGCTACAGTAATCAAAACAGCATGCCACTGGTACCAAAACAGAGACATAAACCAATGGAACAGAACAAAGACCCCGGAACACACATCTAAAGCACCACACATCTAGAACCATCCGGTCTTTGACAAACCTGGCAAAAACAACAACGGGGAAAGGACTCCATGTTTAATAAGTGGTGTTGGGAAAACTGGCTAGCAATGTGCAGAAAGCAGAAACTGGACCCCTATTTGTCACCTTACACTAAAACTAACTCAAGAAGGATCAAAGATTTAAACATAAAACCTCACATGATAAAAACACTAGAAGAAAACAGGCAAAACCATCCTGGACATAGGCATAGGCAAGGATTTCATGACTAAAACACCAAAAGCAATGGCAATAAAATCCAGGATAGACAAATGGGATCTTATTAAACTCCAGAGCTTCTGTACAGCAGAAGAAACCAGCATTGCATGAATCAGCAATCAAGAGAATGGGAAAAAATGTTTGCAATCTACCCATCTGACAAAGGGCTAATATCCAGAATCAACAAAGACCTAAAACAGATATACAAGAAAAAAAAAACCCCATTCAAAGTGGGAGAAGGATATGAACAGACACTTTTCAAAAGAGGACATATTTGAGGCCAACAAACACATGAAAAAATGCTCATCATCACTGGTCATTAGAGAAATGCAAATCAAAACCACACTGAGATATCATCTCATGCCAGTTAGAATGTTGATCTTTAAAAAATCGGAGACAACAGATGCTGGAAACGATGTGGAGAAATAGGAATACTCTTACACAGTTGGTGGGAGTGTAAAATAATTCAGCCATTGTGGAAGACAGTGTGGAAATTTCTCAAGGATCTAGGAATAGAAATTCCATTTGACCAAGCAATCCCACTATTGGGTATATACCCAAAGAACTATAAATTGTTCTACTATAAAGACACATGCACACATATGTTGATAGCAGCCTGTGTACAATAGCAAAGACCTGGAACCAACCCAAATGCCCATCAATGATAGACTGGACAAAGAAAATATGGTACATATACACCATGGAATACTACACACTCATAAAAAATGATGAGTTCGTGTCCTTTGTAGAGACTTGGATGAATCTGGAAAACAACATCTCAACAAACTGACACAAGAACAGAAAGGCAAACACCGTATGTTCTCACTCATAGGTGGGTGTTGAACAACAAGAACACATGGACTCAGGGAGAGGAACATCACACACTGGGGGCAGTTGGGAGGGGTAGGGGAGAGACAGTGGAGGGGGGAAGGTGGGAAGGGCTAACATGGGAAGAAATGCCAGATATAATATGCACCTAAAATAAAATAAAGAATAAAAAAAAAAAATAGAAAAAGTCACGAGGGGCCGGGCACGGTGGCTAGTGGCTGAAATCCCAACACTTTGTGAGACCAAGGCAGGCAGATCACCTGAATTCAGGAGGTTGATACCAGCCTGGCCAACATGGGGAAACCCTGTCCCTACTAAAAATACAAAAATTAGCTTGGCATGCTGGCATGCACCTGTAATCCCAGCTACTCAGAAGGCTGGGGCAGAAGAATCACTTGAACCCAGGAGGCGGAGGTTGTAATGAGCCAAGACTGCACCACTGAACTCCAGCCTAGGTGACAGAGCAAGACTCCATTTCAAAAAAAGAAAAAAAAGTAACGAGAAAAGATTGAGGACTGAGCCCTAGGAAACAACAATGTGCAAAAGGAGAAAGTTGAGAAGCAAGTAAACAGACCATGACAAAAGGACTAGAAAGGCAGGAGGCCTGAGGGAGTGAGGTCCTTCAGCGGGCTAATTGAAGATGCTATTAGGGAGGAGATGCCCTCCATTTGGTTTAATATTGCTGCCAGATTACATAAAATGAGGTGTTAGAAAAAAATCCCTAGATTTATTACAGAGAAACGTTAAGTGATAACCTTGAGAACAATAACCTTGAGGAGCGTTGAATTTGAAGACTTACTGGCATGAGATCAAGACTGAATGGAAAGAAAATCTGAGTTCATGAGTGTAGATAGTTCTTTGAAAGAGATCATAATTGGGAGTCAGTCATGGAAATGTGATAGGCAAGAAACAGTAGTTTTCAAATTTTATATAGCAATGATATATTTTAAAGGTTATAAAAATTATACACTTATAGTGTTAAAAAATCCTAGACTGAGGTATTAAATTCTTAAAATTATAGAACTAAAAGACCCCTTGAACATTTCTAAATTACAAAAGCTGGTTATCATATTCATGCTTACACATAAAGACCAAGGAATACTAAAAGTTTCAAAGAGAGTATTTCTTGCTTGATAAAAATCATCCAATTCTAGGATAGTTGATACTCATCAAATATACAAAGTAATAATCACAGAAAAATACTGAATGCTATTAACAGGAATAAAATAGAAGAAAAGCAGAAAAAAATCATATTTTATAAATGAAATGTTAAAAATTATATGAAGTTACTGTTGAAAAATGTGGTGAGGTGACTACTTAAATATATCCTTATTTCAAAGGAAGAAGAATGCCACACATGCAGAGCACTTTTACCAATCAGATTCACTGCATTAGCAGCACCTTCCTTTTAGCGCAAGGATCAGCAAATTAGCACTTGTGGGCCAAATCCAGCCCACTGCCTGTTTTTCTAAGTAAAGTATTTTGGAGCACAGCCATGCTTATTCACTTTATAGTCCGTAGAGTCCATTAGCTGGCTGTGATGTTGCACACCTGTGGTCCCAGCTAGTAGAGAGGCTGAGATGGGAGGATCACTAGAGCCCAGAAAGTCAAGACTGCAGTCAGCCATGATCATGCAATTGCACTCCAGCCTGGGAGACAGAGTGAGACCCTGCCTCAAAAAATAAATATATATAGCCCACAAAGCCAAAAATATTTACTAACTGAGTCTTTGCAGAAAAAGCTGGCCAGCTCCTGGTTTAGTGGATAAAAGATCCTTTGATGTATTTTCATAAAAGTTTTACCCAATGTACTGAAATGTTTATATTAAATATAGATTTCTAACTAGTTTTCCCATCCCGTCCCTAAATTCTAAGTATAATCCTGGTACTCACTCCCAAGTTTATGTTAAATGCTAGCCTATACAAAAAATACTCTTTCTCTTACTTTCTTCTTTTTGTTATTTACATGTTGCTTTGTTTCAAGAAAGAATACAAAAATGCCCTACTAAAGGGATTCTGTTTGTTCACATGCTGCAAGAGGGGAAAAACACAAAGCACATTTTACAGAAAATAATTTGTTACAAGTCAGAACTAAGACATGAAGCCAAGCAGGGCACTCCAGGACTGAATCTGCTGGCTTCTTTAATAGGCTTCTTGCTCTCTTTCTTTCCTGGCAGCTGTGAGTCCCACAGGTAATAGAGTGTCAGTCCCTAAGAGAAACACAACTCCGACATTCATCTTTATCTATTAAGTTCATCTGTCCCAATTCTCTGGATGCTGACTTTCAGTCATTGATGATGATACACATGGACATTTATCATCAACTTTGGATCTTTGACAATTATCATCAACTTTGGATCTTTGACAATTCTTATTATTAAGAGTCAAACTAGTAGGATGCAAGTTATAAATGCTGATTATCCAAATACCTACTCAAAATACCCTGTATGAATATTCCATTAAATATGCATAGAAAAAAATTAGTCATTCCTGCTACTGTTTACTCTTCTGTATTCACCAGAAAATTTCCTATTCCTTCCGCATGTCCAGGTTAAATGCTAGGGTACAATCTGGAAACCAGTGCATCATCTGAGCTTTCTCTCTATCCCCCAAACTTTTCTTATTCGATTATCACTAAATCATATTAACTATACCTCTCTTCTGTCTCTGCTTTATAGTCCCACTGCCATTTGGGACATAAACATTTAGAAAATGGCTTTTATTTAAATAAAAATGGCCAACTATTAATGTTATTTCTTACATAAAAAAAACTTAAGCAAAACAAATGAAAAAGACATAATACCACAAAAAAGGCCAACATTTTTAAATGAGAAACTAAGATTCCTAAGTTTCTTTTTTTTCACCATGCATGGGTGAAAACCTCTCACTACACTGACACTAGTTCAAGGATGTGTGACAAGGAAACTATAGCTGACTACTACTGCAAAAGCTTCCTTTGTCTCCTGGTTTCTTTACATGGTTACCTTCCATCAATCCTTTATGAGGGGTCAGCAAACTACAGGCCACAGGCCAAATCCAGTCTGCCTTATGGCTTTGTAAATAAAGTTTTCTTGGATCTCAGTCATGCCTATTTGCTTACATGTTATCCGTGGTGGTTTTCACACTACAACAGCAGGGTTAACTAGACACAACAGAGACCACATAGTCTAAAATATTTCCCACCTCATCCTTTACAAGAAAAGTTTGCTAACCACTTTTACACCATAACCAGAATGCCTTAATACTCAAATTTAATCTTGTGACTCCCTGACTCAAATTTCTCCAATGAGCCTCTGCAGCAAACACTGCTGGCTCCCTACCAATAGCCTTTCCTTATTCTTTCTTGCCTAAGAAACACAAGTCTATTGGGATGTTTATTATCCCAATTCCCCTCCTCAGCTTCAGAAAGAGAAATGAGTATTCTAAGCTAATCACGTATCTGCTTTCCCAGTGCCTGGTTTTGGGATGTGCATGTGGTTTGACCCATCCAATGAAATGTTACAGGAAGCCCCTTGCATGCTTCTAAGTTTTCTACCCATTTAAAAGACACAGTGAAGAAAAGCAGCCCTTGCGATGTTGTGTTGTGAGAACAAGATGTTTGGAGCTGTTGCGGATTAGCCAACTATGAAAGGAGACATAATAAAACACTGCCAACAACACAGCTGAAAGAGGGACAAGTGGGATCCTGGGATATCACTGAACAACCCAAACAACTCTGATTCCTACTGTTTTAGCCACTGCTCATCTAGTATGTGCAGTCCAAAGCATTCTACTGGTAAAATGCCCATGGCCCACCAGATAAGAGCTATTCATTTCATTCATTCATTCATTCATTCATTCATTCATTCATTCATTCATTCCTTTATTTATGGAGATAAAGTCTTACCCTTTTGCCTAGGCTGGTGTGCAGTGGCACAACAGCTCACTGCAACCTCTAGCTCCCAGGTTCAAGTGATTCTTGTGCCTCAGTCTCCCAATTAGCTGGGATTACACATGCTGGCTACCACACTCGGCTAATTTTTGTATTTTTAGTAGAGATGGGGTTCCACCATGATGACCAAGGCTGAACACCTACTCGTTTCTATAGTATTAAAAAGTCTACTATAAACTTGCCTTAGCTGAGTATTCACCTCACTCCCAACCTCTCATATCTCACACTTTTGGTACTAGCAAAAGTGAACTGCTCACAAACCCTGCAAAGCTCACTCAAGCATCTTGTCTTCTGCACTTGCTGCTCTTCCTCCCAGAGGGAATCGTGTTAGAAGTTCCTTCCGGCAGACACACAATCTTGTTACATCTTCCTTCTGCCAATCATCATTCTTCTGCTTCTTTACCTTGAAACATTCTACTCAGTCTGCATGCTTACCTTCAATCCTACCTACCTTTATTCAAAAAGCTTTCATTCCTCATCAGTTATGTCTGGCACATAATCAATATAATAAATAATCATAATTATAAGTTTCCAGTGGGCATCCAGCACACAGCAAGCCCTGATTAAAGTAGCAAAATAATAAAAAATGATAATCATAATAATGAGCTCCTCTCTGTTTGTATTTTTATTTGTGTTCTGTAGCATTAGAAAAAAATGTATCTAAAAAACATTTCATAGTTATTTGTTAAGCGGACAAGTTAAAACATAAATAAAAATGTTTTTTTTGTCAATTCTGTTGAAAAAGCACAGAAATGAAATAGAGACAATTGTGTTATGAGCACCTTAAAGATCAAAATTACATCAATTTCATCTTTGTCTCCTTGTTATCAAAAGCTCTCTGATAAATAGATGGCTAAATTAAAGGTGTCCTTATACAATCTGGATTGTACAATGTATTAGGTGTCCACATCCAGGTAGCATACTAGCATTTTTGTTATTGTGAAACATTTTCTACTTTTATTATCATCTGCTGAGCCTAGAGTTGGGCAATTTGTATATTTATTATGACAATCTTTTGATGAATGGTAGCCGAGCATCTTGTTCTAACAAAATTACTGTTATCATGACAATTAACCCACAGATAGAAGAACACATCTTGTTCCAACAAAGTAAATATATCTCTTTTCATTTCAAATTAGGAGGAGGGAAGTCAGCAATAGTGAGACCTTGCTGGTACAAGCATAGGTTTCCTGACCAGTGCCTCACAGATTGGTACCAGTCCATGGCCTATTAAGAACCTCACTACACAGGAGGAAGTGAGCAGGAGGCAAACCAAGGAAGTGTCATTTGTATTTACAGCCACACCCCTGGCTCATCTTACTGCCTGAGCTCTGCCTCCTGTTAGATCAGGGACAGCATTAGATCCTCACTGAAGCATGAACCTTGTTGTGAACTGCCCACATGAGGAATCTAGATCATGTGCTGCTTACGAGAATCTAATGTCATATGATCTGTCACTGTCGCCCTTTGTCCCAAGATCAGACCATCTATTTGTAGGAAAAGAAGCTCAGAGCTCCCACTGATTCTACATTACGGTAAGTTGCTAATTATTTCATTATATATTACAATGTATTAATAGTATAAAGTAGCAAAATAAATGTAATGTGATTGAATAATCCTGAAACCACCTCAACCTTTCCCTAGTCCATGGAATAACTGTCTTCCACAAAACCGGTCCCTGGTGCCAAAAAGCCTGGTGACAACTGGCCTAAAGTAACTCACTATCAGAAGTCTTACCTGGATTGCTGTTTTCAGAAAACTTTTTTGACTTCTGTTTTTCTTTGTAGTCCGAAAGTAATTGGCAAATTCTGTGTATAAAAATGTAATAAATAAAAAGACTTTTAATACTGAGATAAAAAATACTTACCAAATGTGAAATGCTTAGAGTAATTCAAACAATATCAGAATATCAGAACTTAACAATATTATTCCATCCACCTATGTGTACATTCTACAAACTTATCATAAACAAGAAAAAGAGTAAAGTGAAATAGTCAGAAATCAAGGGCACTATGACCCAGTAAGTTAACTCGCATTAGTCTGACATAATGTGTACCAACTCTGCCTAAGTCCTAGCTGCATAATGAACAGCTATTTGTTCTTGGACAAGTTGCTCCTCTTGGGCTCAATGTCATCTTCTACAAAATAAGAACTTTGCTGTCTTATTTCACTAGATTGTTATAAAGATTTAACAAGATAACATTTTTTAAAAGCTCACAGAAATATTAAAGCAATGGAATAATCTGTTCCTAAATTTTATGACTGAAATCATGTTGGAATTTCAAATAAAACCCAATCTGTATTTTGTGCATACGTTCCAATATGAAAAGGTTGCTGTTTTCAGGAAATGTTATTAAGTCCTAATTTTGCTTATTAGTTGTCCTACTCTTTGTGGCTCATAGTTCAGGGCATCTCAACTATTTCACAGTTTGTAACTAAATTTATTGATAAATAACTCCTTAAAGTAGATGACATGATTGTCCACTATTATGGAGTCTATCAATCACACTAAGGACAGAAAAACCAATGGATGTTAAGACCTGGCTGGGACCAATGATCCTTCCCTATAGACTCAAACTCTCAAACAGCAGATGTTTGTCAGGATGATGCTTTATATCCATGTTCATCTCCAGCTGACATGAGAGACCAAAACCCTACTTTCATTTATTTTTAGGTTCCATGAAGAAGTTGCAAGATACATACTAACAACATATTTTGCACACAACACCACACACATTATTCAGTTCCAGTGTTATCTCATAGACCACCTTACATGACTATTTTTGCAGTACAAATAACAACTTCAATATTTTGGTGACACCCATTTTGCTTTGAATCACTCTGTTGCATTATAGCTAGTCAGCAAACAGTCAAATGACCTTCCACTGACTGTGTAAAATATGGAATGCTTCAAAAATCTGTGTGGCCTCCTTATGCAGGAAGCCATGCTATTTTTCTCTTTATTGTTTCAATTTGAGAATGTGTGCTGCTGAAGCAAACAGAAAGTTCTACTTTTACACGTGATTAGAAAGAACTTACAGAGTACCTACATAAATTGGTTATGAGTAACATATAAGCAGGGAATAATACACTGCAGAAGGCCGCAGGAGGCCTCTGAGGAGGAAGGCCTCTTCATGCCTCATGCTCCAGTGCAGGGTGACCTTGGCTCTGTTACCATAAACATGGTGCTCAAGGCTATAAAAACCCTTCGTAGAACTATGATGTAGCCAGACTTGTGGGCTCCTTGTAAGGTCTGTGTTCCATCAGCTGTACTTAGATAACAAGCTAAAGATAACCACATGTTCTTCTTTTGTGAAACCCCCAAACTGCCACTGTTATCAATCCTTAGAATGACACACCACTTCCCGTTCACTGATTCAGTTCTGGCTCACTGGTTCACTCCACCATCATCCTCTCCCCACCATTACTCCACCCCTACCCTGTAGATCAAAGTGATTGTAACCAATAAATAGAGTGGATGGTCAGAGCTCAGGGCCTTCACTGTCACCTCCAAAGTAATAAGTGATGGCCCTCTGGTCCCATCATCTCTCTTCATCTTTCTTTTTCTCATTCCTTTGTTGCCACCAAACTCAGGGTACCCACAGGTGATGTAGGGGTGGCTCCCTACATTCTGGTGCCCAATGTGGGGCTCATGGAGCCCTACATTCTGGCACCCAACGTGTGGGGCTTATGGATCCCTATGTTCTGGCACCCAGTGTGCAGGGCTCATGGATTCCCTACATTCAGTGATGAGACATGGACAAGGTATGGCTCTGTTAAGTCCAACTAACCTACTTGAGATTCTGAGAATTCTCTTCAATAGCTTCCTGTGAGGTAGAATTTGAAAATATTTTTAAATATTGAGGTAGAGTTGCAAGTAGCTTGGGCAATTTTCATTATTATTTAAAACAGATCAGTCAAGGGGCCAATCACAACTGGGAGTCCGCCGCTTCTGGGAAGGTAAATATGGGATTTTCTACTGCCTCAGGTATTATACAGGATATAAAGGTGCATGAGGGTACAGAACTGGTAGCAAAGAAGAAAGAAACACTCATCTCTTCCTGCCACATTATTTCAACCTCTCTGACCATTTAGAACAAGCCCAATGAATATCTGCTACAGAAAAGACCAAAAAAGGCCTGAAAGGATCTCTTACCATGAAGGTCTCAGCTAAGTCTAGGCTGAATATGGGGGAGATGGTCAATTAGCTCATTTTGTGTGTGGATAAAGTCACATTGCCAGAGAATGGTGCTGGTGCTTTGGGAATAATGGCTGAGCATATAAGCATAGGTATGTGAATTTAAAAAACGCTGTAACTTCAACATCTTTGTATGAATCACCATGAAGACCTGAGGGCTCTGAATCAGTAAGGGCATCTTGGTGTCAAAGATCAACCATTACCAGGCAGCAGGACCAGTTTCAGGGGCAAAAATGCAACAGAATCAACAGAAACAACAGAATGATTGGAGTGCCCTTTGTTTCTAGTCCTTCTGATTTGATAAAAGGGATTGTCTTCCTTGGATTTAGTAAATCCCTTTGGTTCTTGAAAAATTCAAAGAGTATGGAAGAGATAGTCTTCAGAAGACAGTAAATGACTTTCTGATAAACTGGACATTTCAAGACCCAAATAACTAATCAAAAAAAAAAAAAAAAAAGAAAAAAGAAAGATGTGACACTATTTTTTATCTCATTCATAGGTGTTATACTTGGATGAAATGAACAATGTTGGAATCTGTAAACATAAAGGTCTTACAAGTCCTGAGATAAAGAATCCTGCACACACTGGTACTTCTAACCGGTCTACCTTTTGCTTGATTTCTAGCTGATGCAGGGGACTAACTCATTGCCACTTTAAAACTACCCAAACCAAACTACTACATCTCACTTGATATATAAGACACAGTTGTTGTAATTATTTTAAGCCTTAATTTAGTGTTAACTAGACTTTTCATGTAAACACTTACATATTATGTTGACTAGACACAGCATAATCCCTGGCAGTTTTTCCAGATTTATCTTGACAAAATGCATCAATATCTTGATCAAGTAGAAGGCCAACCATACTTGCTGATCCACAACATACGGCAAGTATAAGCACAGTCCTAAAATGACAGAGAGGTAATTTTTCCCTAACTGTAATAAAGTTGTAAGCTAATCTGGCATACTTTACCCATTTAGTATCTTGCCTGTCAATGCAGAATTAAACATTTGCATGCACTAAAAGACATAAGCATCTTGGGTGCTCAAGTGTTAATCTCTGTAAAATACCACCAAAGTTAAAAGGAAGGGACAAAAAGAAAACCTCTTATCTCAGTGGGTGTTAAATAGTAGAAGCTGCTAATTTAAAGGCCTTTGATGGGCAAGAAACTATGCTAGGGCCACTTATCTGAAGTGAACAAAGATTTAAGTAAAGATTTCCTTCCCGCTTCCCGAGACTGATATACGGTAACAGAAAATCAGCTGTGGGGTCACATAAGAGCTATCTGCATGCTGAAAGCAGTAATATTAATAAGAATGGTGAAAACAGTAGTCATAATAGTTTCAGTTAATGATGCCAACAAGCATGTGCTGGGCACTGAATTAAATGCCGCACACACACATCTTTCTTACTTATGCACAGGCAATTTTGAAGGAGATATTCTCCTCCTTTTCATATATGACAACACATTTAGTGGTAAATAACATTGCCAAGGTCACACACCTATCAAGTAAGAAAGCTAGGAATTAAACCCAGTCTTGTGTGAATCCGAAGCCTAGCTCTTTTCTCTTATCACCCACCTACACCTTGCCTTCATTAAAGGAACAGTGTACCCACTTAAAACTATCTCTACTTCCTCTCTCCATACCAATTAAAAATAAGGCCAGGCACAGTGGCTCACACCTGTAATCCCAGCACTCTGGGAGGCCGAGGCAGGTGGATCACAAGGTAAAGAAATTGAGACCATCCTGACCAACATGGTGAAACCCAGTCTCTACTAAGAAATACAACAATTAGCTGGGCATGGTGAAGCGTGCTTATAATCTCAGCTACTCAGGAGGCCGATTCAGGAAAATTGCTTGAACCTGGGAGGTGGAGTTTGCAGTGAGCAGAGATGGTACCACTGCACTCCAGCCTGGTGCCTGGTGACAGAGCGAGACTCTGTCTCAAAAATAAACAAACAAACAAATAAATAAATAAATAATCAAAACATCAAAATACACTGGAATTAAAACAAAAGCTGATGAACTTACAGTATGTGGGAATAGCAATTAATTGTCTTGGAGGCATAAGCTAACATTTATATTCTTCAAAGAAAGCAACTCATCACAGAGTTATTCAAAAGACAAAATGATTATCAACTCCTATTTATGTTTAATAAAGTGTATTAGTGGAAAAGCATATAAGACATAGAGATTAAAAACTACTAGAAAGAGTTAAGTTCAATACTAAGTCATAAATAAACTAAAAGTTAAAGTTCACACTTCATGAGACAAATATGAAATCCATTTAGCTAACATAAATCATATAACCAAAAATGTCACATAATAACATCAGCCAGTGTAGTAAGAGGAATCCCACTAAAACTGTTCTTTATGTTGCCCAGTCTAATTGTTTTTCTACTTAACTGATTTGTTGATCCTGATCACTATGTTGCAATAAGTTAATCTTATAAATGTTTATGACTTGAGTGACTGCTATCATTCTACAACACAGAGATTAAAAAAAATAACTATACCTTCCAAATTTATCAATTGCATTTACATTAGCTTTTTTCTTGATTAAAAATTTCATCATTTTCTCTTTTTGTCCATATACAGCAAGTGAAAGTGGCGTGAGGCCACACTGTAAAACAATAAAAGCAAAAATGATATTTGATTCAAAAAATTATGTACTTCTCAACTGAACTGGAAACTATATAAGATCCTATAAACTTACACTCATAGAAAGTAAACAAATTATAGTCACTTCCTTCTTACTCTTCGGTGCTTTCTCACACACTACTCTTTCCCTTGGAGACACCTCTCTTCTGCCTCAACACATTAACTCTGATCATCTCAAAAACTCAGTTTAAACACTTACTGGTTCCAGGAATCTTTGCTTCTATGCCAGCGTTTGGCATGGTATTATTGGATGATAATATTTTTTCCATCTAAACAAAGAGCTGTATCTTTTAGCTCTATATTCTCAAACTCTAAGACAAATTGTTGGGTATAAAGCAAGAATTTGTAAAATATTTCTTTAGTTTCATGTTTTACCAAAAGATCAAGCTCCAATGTGCAATAAATATTGCTACTAAGTCTCATACTGCCCATTTCAACAATTTTTCCAATATGTATTCATTTAAAATCAATTTGTATTTAAGTTTTCCAGATTGGTAACTAAATAAATAATCAGTTCACAGAACTAGTGAAACCAAATTTACAGAATCCCTACATGTAGTCTCAATAACTCCATGGTTTTCAGTGTTTAAAACTGCCATCCTGATTAAGCAAATGCTCTACAAACATTTTATTTTTTATTATTTATTGTACTTTAGGTTCTGGGGTGCATGTGCAAATCATGCAGGATTGTCGCATAGTTACAAACATGGCAAGGTGGTTTGCTGCCTTCATCCCCCTATCTCCTCTATCTTGTATTTCTCCCCTCATTATCCCTCCCTACCCTCCCCATGCCCCTGCTGTCCCTCTCCTAGACCCCTTCAACTGACCACAGTCTCTGATGCTCCCCTCCCTGTGTCCATGTGTTCTCATTGTTCAACACCCACCTTTGAGTGATAATATGTGGTGTTTGGTTTCCTGTTCTTGTGTCTGTTTGCTAAAATGATGGTTTCCAGAGTCATCCATGTCCCTACGAAGGACATGAACTCATCATTTTTTATGGCTGCATAGTATTCCACGGTGTATATGTGCCACATTTTGTTTATCCAGTCTATAATTGATGGACATTTGGGTTGGTTCCAGGTCTTTGCTATTGTAAACAGTGCCACAATGATCATATGTGTGCATTTGTCTTTATAATAGAGCAATTTATAATTCTTTGGGTATATACCCAGTAATGAGATTGCTGGGTCAAATGGAATTTCTATTTCTAGGTCCTTGAGAAATTGCCACACTGTTTTCCACAATGGTTGAACTAATTTGCAATCCCACCAACAGTGCAAAAATGTTCCTATTTCTCTACATCCTATCCAGCATCTGTTGTCTCCAGGTTTTTTAAAGATCACCATTCTAACTGGTGTGAGATGGTATCTCAATGTGGTTTTGATTTGCATTTCTCTAATGACCAGTGCTGATGAGCATTTTTTAATACGTTTGGTGGGCTCATATATGTCTTCTTTTGTAAAGTGTCTGTTCATATCCTTTGACCACTTTTGATTGGGTTTGTTTGTTTTCTTATAAATCTGTTTTATTTCTTCGCACATTCTGGATATTAGTCTTTTGTCAGATGGGCAGATTGCAAAATGTTTTTCCCATTCTGTTGGTTGCCAGTTCACTCTAATGATTGTTTCCTTTGCTGTACAGAAGCTCTGGAGTTTAATTAGATTCCATTTGTCTATTTTGGCTTTTGTTGCCATTGCTTTTGGTGTTTCAGCCATGAAGTCCTTGCCTACGCCTATGTCCTGAATGGTTTTGCCTAGGTTTTCTTCTAGGGTGTTTATGGTGTTAAGACTTATGTTTAGATTGTTAATCCATCTGGAATTAATTTTAGTGTAAGGTGTCAGGAAGGGGTCCAGTTTCTGCTTTCTGCACACTGCTAGCCAGTTTTCCCAATACCATTTAGAGAGATACTGGATAGTCTATAATAAAGCTTCAATTGATCAAAGAAGTTTAGAACTTGCTACAATTCTAACTGAGAAAACTCTGATCTTACTAACAACTTACTGAGCTAAGCACTTGAATGGTAACAAAGAGACACAAAATCCTGAGAGGACCATCCTCTACTTATTGAAGACTACTCACTGCAAATTTCTAAAGACCTTCTGAATGGCAGTGAATAACTGATGTTAGGAGAAGGTATTATTCCGTAAGCTGATTGATACTGCCAATAATATTCATTTTAACATCCCAACCACAGAGATAAAAGTCAGATTAGGCCAGCAATGGTGGCACACACCTGTAATCCTAGCATTTTGAAAGCCTGAAGCAGGTGAATCACTTGAGCCCAGGAGTTCAAGACTGGCCTGGGCAACATGGCAAAAAACTCATCTCTACTTCAGAAAAAAAATATATATACTAAAACTGAGGTTGAAGGACCACCTGAGCTTGGGGAGGTCAAGGCTGCAGGGAGCTGTGATCACACTACTGCACTCCAGCCTTGCAGAGACCTTGTCTCCCACCCCCCAAAAATGTCAAACTAGTATTATGGGAAATGAAAGATATAAAGGAATTAGCACATATCCAACTCCAACTGCAACTATTCTAGAGATCTTAAGTTTCTGAGATGTAAGAATTTATATATTACACGTATTTATTCAGTGATTCCTCAGCAGGAGTGTATCCAGATTTTGAGGAATTTGTCATCATTGTTTAGAGCAAGGTCTCATTATGTTGTCCAGGCTAGACTCAAACTCCTGAGCTCAAGCAATTTTCCCCCTCAGCCTCCCCAGCAGCTGAGACTACAGCCATTCACCACCATGCCTGGCTTCAAGGAAACCTTTTGAAACATACATGTCCAGGATTTATTAGACTTACTTTATGAAAATCTGCAGGGGAGAGCCTAGACTTGTAGATTATTTAAAATTTTTCCTCAGGTTACTGAGATGCACAATTCTAGCTGAAAACTAGTGCAATAGATAATTACTTCGGTGTCCTCTCTTAGCCACATGACCAATTCCCTTTATCATTTGAGGATTTGGCCAAAAAGAGAAAAGAGTAGGAGAGAGATTCATTTGCTGAAAACACCACATAATTTTCCCAGGGAAGAGAAGAACAGGGTCTAGTAAACTCAAAGTCCAACTTCATCTTGTTATTTATAAGCTCCTTATCTCCCACCTTCCCATCAAGACATTCTAGATTAGAAAGCAGAATTGAGACTCTAGTTGGCTATTTCTACCAGAAGAGGATCATGAGTCAGTTAAGTACCTGTTACTCCCTCTGCTCAAGGGTTTCCCACTACATTACCCCCTATTCACTGCCAATCTGGTTCCTCAGAGGCCTCCTAACATTGATCTCCAGGCAATTTATAACTAACTCCCTCTCCCAAACTGAAAACTCATTCTCTAAAACTGAAGAGAACTCTGTCTCACCATACAAAAGAAACGAATGAATACCACCACACACACACACACACACACACACACACACACACACACAACCGTTTCATGGTCTTTCCCCTCCATTACCTAATTTCCAAACTAGCCTTGATATTTCTGATTGCTCTTTTCTCCCCTTTCCATTTCTCCCTCATGAGCAATCAGAGCTACCCTAAGCCTTGCCACTCAAGATACATCACTTCATATCGATTACTTTTCTTAGAAATTTGCCAAAGCAGCAGGATTTCTATTCACTGAAACATGTTTTTGTTTTCTTGGAGTTTTAATGTAAAACTTATTTCCAGGGCAAATTTTACTATTTTACAGTCATTAGGAAAAATAAACAAACAAACAAACAAACAAAAAACCTGGGAAAGAAAAATTGGAAAAAGCAATAAGTATTACCTTTTACAATGTCAGTGTTTTCAAAAAAAGAAATTTACCACAAGTACATTTTTAAAAAAGCTGTACCCTCTAATTCTTCTTTAAATTTAACAATATTTAAAATAAAATCTTAGACAATTAAGTCATTTCAAAATATTTTCATTCAGGTACGCTTGAGCTTCCAAATACAGAAAACTAACCCTTACACAGGAGGTCGGTGTTAAAACAATCACATTTCAGTATTTTGAAAATAAAATGGATAGATCTATACCTTGTTTTTTGCTTCAATATCAGCACCGTATAAAAGCAGTGCTTTGGCCAGTAATTTGTCTTCATTGTAGACCGCATAGTGTAGCGCGGTATTGCCATACACATCCGGAAGGTCTGGGTCAGTGCCATGTTCTAGCAACGTTAACACACATTCATCTTCTTGGCACTGTACGGCCTGTCAGTATTAGACCAAAAACAAATCATAAATCCTAGGAACTCAAAAGAAATATTCCACAGGTTTCACCAACTAGCTATATTTAAATGAGAAAACTCATCTTTATTCTACATATTGAAATCAAATCCATCTCGTGCCGATACAGTCGGCTACTGCATACCTTTATTAGAGCTGTCCTCTTTTTGCTGTCAAAGGCATGAAGTTCACATCTTCTGTACAGCAAGAGTTTTACTATTTCTGAATTCCCATTGGCAGAGGCCAAATGGAGGGCAGTTCTATGGGAGTGAGAAGACTTTTTAGGAAATTGTAGTGCACTATCTACAGCCACCTCAGCAATTCATGTCATTGCAAACACTGAACAGTCTGCTATTACTCTGCCTTCAAAACAAACATTGCATTTTCCTTTGAAGAAAGTATACTATTTATTACCCCTCCTTACTCACTGTATGAGTGAAAGAGCAGCCTATTTGAACAGAAAGAGCATAGCCCTTGGATTCCATTCAACTTGGGCTGGAATCCTCTTTCCGCTCTGTCACTTCCTAGATGTTGCTTAGCCTTTTTGTATCTCAATTTCCTCAACAATAAAATGGGAATGAAAATAGTAACTTTCTCAGAGAAAACCACTGTAATACTTAATGAGACTCTACACAAAAGACAGAGAATAGTTCCTAACACAACAGCTCAATTGCTAGATATTATAATTTTTACTACTACTACTGGAGACATGTGAATTGAGTGAGATAATACAATTATACCTACACTTTGAGGTATTTTTTAAGGATTACAGGTAACATTCTATTTTAGTGATTCTAAGATGATTCCACGTTTGAACATTTCTTACACTGGAATGTCACTTGTAATTCATGATTTACTATAACTGTAATTGGCAGCATTTAAATAATTCTCTTATTGGGACGTAAAATAATGAGGCATCTTACAATGCCTGGTGCCTTACATTAGCTAGGCCATGTTATAATATAAGAGGTCTGGCACAGTTCTAGTCCAATGACTGGCATTTAGATGAAATAAGAAGGCTGAGGTGAAAACAAAAACAAATTTCTAAAATAAACTAATTCTTACTTTGGTTTTCAAAAAACTTTAAGCCAAAGAATACTTGCGATTTAAATGACTAAGTATGTCTCATTTTTTTCAATACTCAGAATTACAGAATGTATGTAAATCAGGTATTTCTAATCATTAATATTAGGATTTAAGACTATTAGCAATTTTCTTTTTTAAAAAAGGATTTGGAAAACTATTTGTGGAGTTTCTTCAACGTTTACATCCAGTGATACCTGTGCAGGATGCGCAGTTTTTTTACATAGGTAAATGTGTGCCAAGGGGGGTTGTACAGATTGTTTCATCACCCAGATATGAAGCCGACTACCTGTTCCTATTTCCTGCTGCTTTCCCTCCTCCCAACCCCCACCGTCTGATAGGCCCAGTGTGTGCTGCTCCCCTGTAGGTGTCTGTGTGTTCTCATCATTTAGCTCTCACCTGTAAGTGAGAACATGTGGTATCTGGTGTTTTCTGTTCCTGTGTTAGTTTGCTAAGGATAATGGCCTCCAACATCATCCATGTCCCTGTAAAGGACATGCTCTCATTCTTTTTTTGTGGCTGCTGTTTATGTATCCCATTTTAGTTCTTAAAAGTACTAAAACAGTCTTTATCCAAGATTGTTATAAATTTTAAAGGACAATTAAAGGTTATCTTTTTACTATTTCTACCTTCAGAAACGCTTTTGTTTGAAAGGAGAGAGGAAAAACTTCAATTGAGATTAAGTTCTAATACCCCAATTTTAAATATCTCAGTTTGCCCAGCCCCAGCATGTAAACATGAAGTTTTCAAAGATGAAGGACACTGAGAGGGAGTAGAACATGCCTGCCACGTAATAGGTGCGAGACAGTAGAATATGCCTGCCACAAAATAGGTGTCTGGCTTATGTTTGATGAATAAATAGATTGAAAGGATACAGCTGGTGAGTTCAATATTTAAAAAAAAAACTCCTGTAGAGGAATACATTTGTAATAGTAATAATCAGTTATATTTGCTCTTTTAATTTTCATATATAACTAAAGTAAAACCATTAATCCACAGTTTTTACACATTATATATAAGGAGAAGATAAATATATAATAAAATGAATATACAATAAAATCTACTGGAACAGGTAAACAGATTCCCTCTACTTCTGGATAGGGTAAAAGTTTACAGAAGATACCCATCCACAGAAATAAAAATAAATAATAGAATGTGAGAAACTATTTGTATCTATGCAAGTAGCATATTTCTTCTCTTCCCAAGGATTATTTCATGACTACTGAAACTTAACTAAAACTTTTGAGATGTTCATTGCAGAAATCACAGATAAGAGAAAGGGAAAAACTTCACTCACAAATCCCCAGAAATAAATTTGATCGTATTTTCTACATCTTTTCAGCTAACACAAAAGCAGATTGTTGGTGTATATGTAAAACAGATTTTTTTTCCTCACTTTATATACCAAATTACATCTTTGCATGTCAACATATCTCTATCTATTGACGCCCTCAATGGTTACATATTATTCCATGCCATGGATGCACTGAAATTTGTTCATAAAATCTTCATATGAGTTCTTCTCAATACATTGCTATTATAAGCAATACAAAAAAAAGATGTAAACATTTATTAAAGCTATTTCAGAATAATGAAATTGATGAGTAAAAGGTATATACATTTTAAAAATAGAGTTCTTACCAACAAAGTATCTATTTGAAAAGTCACAGCAACTTAAACTTTAAGCAACTGTGTAAATACCACTGTTCTTCATCCTCACACACTTTGTGGATAGAAAACCATATTCCATTACCCCCCCCCCTTTTTTTTTTTTTTTTTTTTTTTTTTTTGAGAGGGAGTCTCGCTGTGTCCCCAGACCACAGTGCAGTGGCACAATCTTGGCTCACTGCAACCTAGGCCTCCCAGGTTGAAGCAGTTCTCCTGCCTCAGTCTCCCAAGTATCTGAGATTACAAGTACTCGCCACCAGGCCCAGGTCCAGCAAAGTTTTGTATTTTTAGTAGAGACAGGCTTTCACCATGCTGGCCTGGCTGGTCTCAAATTCTGAAATCATGATCCACCTTCCTTGACCTCCCAAAGTGCTGAGGTTACAGGCATGAATCACTGCACCTGGCTTGTCATTCCTCTTCTAACTTAAATTAGAATTAGAAAACAGTATTTTCTAATTCTGTTAGAAATTAGAAAATATTTTCTCATTTCTAAACAGTATTTTCTAATTTCTGTGAAATAGAAAACAGTATTTCATTCCTCCTCTAGCTTAAATTCCTTCTCTTACCAGAACACTATGTTTTCCTAAGTGCGTCGATCACTGGTAGACATACAAAGAAATTACTTTGCCCAATTTTAAATTGAGTTTATTTAGTTGTCTTTTGGTTGACTTGAAAGAATTCTCTGTAAAATGAAAATACATGTTTTGTAAAGATGTTGGACCTCTGTTAATGTTTTTTTTATATACGGATGTTTTTTATTTTGCCAAGCCAACCTTCAGAATACTTGCTTTGGGAGGTTCTTAGGAAGGTCATTGTGAACATAAAAATACATCTGCATATATAGGCCAGTCACAGTGGCTCACAACTGTAATCTCAGCACTTTGGGAGGCCAAGGCAGGTGGATCACAAGTTCAAGAGTTCAAGACCAGCCTGGCCAAGATGATGAAACCCATCTCTACTAAAAATACAAAAACAAATAGCCGGGCATGGTGATGGGCACCTGTAATCCCAGCTACTCGAGAGGCTGAGGCAGAGAATTGCTTAAACCTGGGAGACAGAGGTTGCAGTGAGCCGAGATCACACCACTATACTCCAGCCTGGGGGACAAAGACTTCACCTAAATATTTATATATGCATATATAAATAGGCATTTGTGTTTTTTTTTTCTGGTACTTTTCACCTTTTGTGTATTTAAAGTTTTTTACTCTATAGTGCAGGAATTTATTTTTGTCACATAAAAACCTAGCTAGGTTTCTCCAAACAGCCTGCATTTCACTTAGGAATAATTAAGTTTTTTACTAATATAAAACATCACCTTTATCAAGGACTAAATTCTTACATACATTTGACTATTTCTGGATTTCCTATTCTGTTCTGCTCATTTATGTCTTTTCAGCTGTTAGTAAACAATTTGTGGAAATAGCACATGCAAATTTTGACATCTGGAAAGCAAATCTTTTTCTATTCTGCTACAAAAAAATTAATTTATCACAGTAACAGACAGCATGCCTAATTTAAAAATGCTAAAACTTTGCTATTTTCATTTGGTTTAGGTCCAAGTGATAAATACAGAAAGAGCTCATATCTTTTTTTTTAGATTTTTTAATTGCATTTTACGTTTTGGGATACATGTGAAGAACATGCAAGACTGTTGCATAGGTACACACATGGCAGTGTGGTTTGCTGCCTTCCTTCCGCTCACCTGTATCTGTCATTTCTCCCCATGCTATCTCTCCCCACCTTCCCAACCCCCGTCCCGCCCCCATTTCCCCCCAACGGACCCCAGTGTGTAGTGCTCCCCTCCCCGTGTCCATGTGTTCTCATTGTTCAACACCTGAAGAAAGAGCTCATATCTTGAGAGAAATGAGTCTTCCTATTCAAAGACACAAACCATCTTCCCATTTATTTTCCTTCTAAGGTTTCTCAGTAAATAACATATTTACATAGGATACATTGATATGAAACACATATTGAATTTTATTTGAAGAATATTTAGCCAGAAGTTGATATACTATGGAACTTAGTTCTCAATATATACCTTTCTATAATGTATATGACATTGTTTTAAAATGTGTACATTAAAAATAATCCACTGCAACGATTTAGTTTTGCGAGGTACATCACTTTAAGACAGTCTATTAGTGTTCTACGAGGGAAATTATAATTTGATTGGAAATCAGTTAAAGTTTTGTTTTCACGTTGCTGCTCATAAAGAGGCCTGTGCCCTGACCCCTCTGAGGTTCCCACAGCCAGGACGGTGTGGGGCCTGCAGAGACGATAAAGCCGGGCACCCCGCCACCGCCCCCACACCAGTAGGGCACATCCCCACCGTCCCGCCTCCTCTCAGCGAGGCCCAGTTACCTTTGTTCCGTGTCCGTCTCGTTCACGTCAGTGCTCCTGAGCATGACGATGAGATCGGCTCTGGGGACTTTACCCCACCAGGCGGCTCTGTGGAGCTGGTCCAGGTCTTCTCGCCGGACCTGGTACCTTGGCTCCTCGAAGGCACCGTCGTCATAGTGTGCCCAAGTGCCCACGTTGCTCTTGCCGCTCCCCCTGCAGCAGGAGAAGCAGTGGCAGCACCATTTGCCCATCCTGCTCCTGAGACCAAAGGGCTTCTTCATAGCGGAGGCAGCCGGCTTTGAACAAACCTCAGCCACCATCTGCTTTTAACAGCCAGGGGAGGCCAGTAGTAGCGGGCAGATCGCCTCTACGAACCAGCTTGACCGACTAGCAGGAAACTCCGGGTTTCCAACCTGGTGGAAGAGAAAGGTCAATCCCAGCCCGAACCTGCCCACCCCAGGAGGGGAGCCCAGCCCAGCCCAGCCCACCCAGGGAAAGCCCACGCCCACCCAGGGAGAGCCCACTCCAACCCAAGGAAACACCCAGCCCGGCCAGGGGAATGCCAAGCTCAGCAGATAAAAGGTCAGGCCCAGCCAAGGAATGAGAGGGAGGAAACGTCAGTCAAAGCTAGGAACACGGAGCCAAGCGAGGAACACCACGCTAAGCCAGGAACAGCAAAGCCAAGCCACCGCGACAGGCAAGCCAAGCCGTTATGCGCGTGCGGCGTGCTCGAGGCCACGCTTCTACAGGCGAGCCGCAGCGTGCGGCATGCGCGTGTCCCAGCCTCCGCGGGCGAGCCCCAGCGTGCGGCGTGCGCGTGTCCCAGCCTCCGCGGGCGAGCCCCGGCGTGCGGCGTGCGCGTGTCCCAGCCTCCGCGGGAGAGCCGCGGCGTGCGGCGTGCGCGTGTCCCAGCCTCGGCGGGCGAGCCCCAGCGTGCGGCGTGCGCGTGTCCCAGCCTCCGCGGGCGAGCCCCAGCGTGCGGCGTGCGCGTGTCCCAGCCTCCGCGGGCGAGCCCCAGCGTGCGGCGTGCGCGTGTCCCAGCCTCCGTGGGCGAGCCACAACGTGCAGCGTGCGCGTGTCCCAGCCTCCGCGGGCGAGCCACAACGTGCAGCGTGCGCGTGTCCCAGCCTCCGCGGGCGAGCCCCAGCGTGCGGCGTGCGCGTGTCCCAGCCTCCGCGGGCGAGCCCCAGCGTGCGGGGTGCGCGTGTCCCAGCCTCCGCAGGCGAGCCACAACGTGCGGCGTGCGCGTGTCCCAGACTCCGCGGGCGAGCCACAGCGTGCGGCGTGCGGGTGTCCCAGCCTCCACAGGTGAGCCACAACGTGCAGCGTGCGTGTGTGGCGTGTGCGTGTCCCAGCCTCTGCAGGCGAGCCACAGTGTGCAGCGTGCGTGCCTCAGGTGCCATCACTGCACGTGGCTCAGTGACCGACGTGTGCAACCCATGCGCGCCAGTCCTGGCACCACCAATGTTAGGGACAGCCTTGTGTTCCCCGTAAATTTCGTGGGAATTGATGGAGGTTTCAGGCCATTGAGAAGAGAAGGCCGCCCCTGAGAAAAAGCCTCTTGAAGCAGTGCTGGGTCTAGAGCCCCTGCAACTTGAGGATGCTGACAGCTTCCTCTGAAGAAAGCCCCCAAGACAGTCTGGGCGGTGCTGGTGCAGGTGGCTGCAGCTGCAGCTTGGAGCTCGGGCTGTCGGAGCTTGCTGCAAATGGCCTCAATATTGTGAGCACAAGCAGCTCATCCAGCCCAGACCCTGCCCGAGGCACTTTTGCCACCCTTCTGCACCCACATGGCTATTGGCGACGGGGCACTCTGGAGCCACAGGATTGGAGCTGGGCGGCCAGCTCCCACTCTGGTTCCCCAGGCCCAGTGTCCAAGCCAGGGCTAAACGCTGTGGGGCTTCTGGTCTGGAGAGCTCTGCTGGAGTGCAGTAGGGGTGTGCTTCAGGCCGCTGTCTCCAGGCCAGCAGGAGGGAGCTTGGAGGAGCACTGACCTGATGGCAAGATGCAGAAAGGCACCCCCATGTGCAGATCCAGGTAACAGGATGCTATGAACTCCAGAGAACCAGACTGGGGCATCCCTGGTAGCCTCTGAGCTGGGCCCCAGGCAGTGGCACGTTGACTTGCTTCAGGCTGCTTCACCCAAACCGCAGGCGCTTTGGTGTGAGAAGACATTTATGCAGCCAACAAACATATGAAAAAAAAAGGCTCATCATCACTGGTCATTAGAGAAATGCCACATTGAGATAACATTTCACGCCAGTTAGAATGGCTATCCCTGAAAAATCAGGAGACAACAGATGCTGGAGAGGATGTGGAGAAATAGGAACACTTTTACACTGTTGGTGGGAGTGTAAATGAGTTCAACCATTGTGGAAGACAGTGTGGTGATTCCTCAAGGATCTTGAACTAGAAATACCATTTGGCCCAGCAATCCCATTACTAGGCATATACCCAAAGGATTATAATCATTCTGTTATAAAAACACATGCACACGTATGTTTACAGCACTGTTCACAATAACAAAGACTTGGAACCAACCCAAATGTCCATCAATGATAGACTGGACAAAGAAAATGTGACACATATATGCCATGGAATACTATGCAGACACAGAAAAGGATGAGTTCATGTCTTTGCAGGGACATAGATAAAGCTGGAAACCATCATTCTTAGGAAACTGACCCAAGAACAGAAAATCAAACACCACATGTTCTCACTCATAGGTGGGAGTTGAATGATGAGAACACATGGACACACGAAGGGGAACATCACACACTGGGGTCTGTTGGGGGGTGGGAGCGAGAGGAGGGATAGCAGGGGTGGGGAGGTTGGGAAGGAATAGCATTGGGAGAAATGCCTGATGTAGGTGATGGGGGTTGGTGGCAGCAAACCACCATAGCATGTGTGTACCTATGCAACAATCCTGCAAGATCTACACATATACTCCAGAACTTAAAGTATAATTTAAAAAAAGACAGATTTTTTGAAAGAGGTGGACAAGCCATGTGCAGACATTTTCCATGAGAAATTTTTATGTCCATTCTTATGGTGCATCTGGTGCTGACTATAAGCTCCTTTTATCTGCTTAGAACTGCAGTAAAGACTTTAAGTAATTTGTTTCTCTGTAAATATAATAGAAAGGGGTTGGAGCTATGTTCCATCAGTGCCAAGATGTGAATAATAAGAAATAACAGCAAGCATGGAGCAGAGAATGATTCGGCGATGTTTGGAAGTCATGGCTGCAGGTGATTATGAAAACGTAAACCTCTCCAAGAATTCACAGTGCATGGGTAATGGCAGCAAAATTCTGGAGACTATGGGGAAAAAAATCCACAAGTACAGGTACATTTATTGGAATGACTCATCACAGAAACTTACTGTTGGGGAGTGATTACTATATGCTAATGTACGTTTGTACAAAACCTTTTGTAGTACCCCCATGATAGAATGACTTATTGAGTTGAAGAGAAAGGAATTCGCCCTACATACCTGAATTTGGTGGAATGACCGCTTGCCCAATATAGACCATTAAGGATGACTAGAGCAGGTAGTTCTTGCTAGACAAGCTTTCCTTCAAATTCTCAATATAACATTCCTGCTAGAGGGTAAGTACAACTTGCTTATGAGAGCCAGTGCTGGAGTACCCAAAGGCTGTTCTGTAATTGGGTTCTTCTCCCCTTGTCCTCTCTGAACTCTCCCCTGCACTAGACGGTTTCAATGTTGGAGCATCTGAGTGCCAGCCAGGTAGACAAGTATGAGAATTTTGCTTTCATGTAGGGTCGTGAAGCATTCAGGGACCTGAAGTAAGTCCAGGAGGATCAAAGGGTGGCCCAGGAGGCAAATCCCTAATTAGTATTGAGTTAAAGCCAGTAAAAATCAGCTCACATGTCCAAGAATATGAGCTGAGCCAAATCAGGTTGAGAAATCTAGACCAGAAAGAAAAAAGAATTGTAATAAAATGGGAGGATTTTAGGGGATAGGACAGAGGAGACTGTCTCTGTTAAGCTGGTGGGTCCCAGGTTTACAAATATTTGCTCTCAGGTATTTGGTTTGGGTTTCTGGCTGTGTTGATTTAACTTAAACGTACAGGTTTAGGACAAATTGTACAAAGAAAAACGCACAGAGGACTCAATGGTAGCTGAGTCCTCACGACAGTGACAGAACCCAGAATGACTCAAACGTTCTGGCTAATTCACCAAAGCAATGATGAAGGTTTTGTTGTATAGTTGAAAGAACATTAAATTCAAAAGAAAGCAACAATGAGTGATTCCCAACTTGCTGAACAAATTTACTAGTTTTCATTTTTTTAGTTCAGGAGACCTGTTTCATGCTTCTGAGCCTATACAAATTAAAATATAAAAAATACTTACCTTGGGATGCGTGCCCTGGCTCATGCTTATAATCCTAGTACTTTGGGAGGCTGAGGTGGGTGGATTTCCTGAGCTCAGGAGTTCGAGACCAGCCTGGGCAACTCAGTGAAACCCCATCTCTACTAAAATATAAAAATTAGCCAGGCACAGTGGTGGGTGCCTGTAATCCCAGCTACTTGGGAGGCTGAGACAGTAGAATCACTTGAACCCGGGAGGAGGAGATTGCAGTGAGCCGAGATCACACCATTGCACTCCAGCCAGGGTAACAGAGCAAGACGCCATCTCAACAAACAAACAATCAAACAAAAAAACCCCAAAACGAAACAAAACGAAACAAAACAAAACAAAAACATACCTTACCAGGCTGTCTGTGAGGATCAAATAAACTACAACTGTGAAAATAAATCGCACAGTGTTTAGCAACTATTTTTTTGGCATCTTTTTCTCCCTGCCTCTTTTCTTCTCTTTCTCCCTTTCTTTCTCTGTTCTTCCTCTTTATCTTCCACAGTCGTCACCTTAGAAGCATCCCTGCCTGAGAATCAGACCCACCAAGCTGTTCACTGCAGTCTGACTTTCTGACATCGCCAGGGTGACCTTCAAGTGCATTAATTTGTTGGTTTCCTGCCATGCCGTCTCAGCTGGGGGAAGCTCTATGCCCACATAGAAGTAAGCAGAGGGCAACTGAAGCCTTGAGTCAGGGTGCCTCAGAGAAGATGAGCGGAAGCCTCAGCAAATTCAAAGCATGTGTTTTATAAATCAGGAGAGCACACAAGGGCAGACTGTCTGTCAGTTGTTTCCACAGGTGAGTAGGGAGGCTTTACTGACATCACCCCACCAGTCAGTGTTCACACCTCTTTAGTGATGACACATTTCCCTCTGCCCTGTAGCAAATTTGTCTTATTAGCTGGAATGATGCCAGATTGGAAACATCCTCTACAAAGCAGTTACCTACAGAGTTACAAAGCAGGGCTTAGGCAGACCACATATATATTCATGTGACCAAAATTGTACATTATTTGTTTTGTAAGCAGATGAAAAAAGGCAACTGTAACCTGGGGGGAAAGTTTTGGAGGTATCTATAAGAGGGTGATAGCTGAAACCGTGCAACAGGGTGAGATCACTCAGGGAAAGAGTGGAAAGCAATAGTTAAGGAGCAGACAGACATTAGCCGAGCATGGTGGCAGGTGCCTATGATCCCAGCCACTCAGGAGGCTGACGCAGGAGAATTGCTTCAACCCCAGTGGGGGTGGACGTTGTATTGTGTCCAAATCACATCTTTGCATTCCAGCCTGGGCAACGAGAGCAAAACTCCCTCTCAAAAAAATAGGAGCAGACAGAGAAAAATGAAGTTGAAAAAGCAAAGCCAGAGTAATGGGAACACAGTCAGAATAAAGTAGTATCTCTAAAGAATCAAGGCTAAGAATGTCAAGATGTTGGAGGGCTAGCAAGTTAGGCATACAGATTGATATACAGGTTGGGGACAAGGGAGGAGCCTTTCAGTGGTGTCCTGTTTCTGCTAGGATAAATTCCTAGGATAAGTTCCTAATTCAGCTCACAATGCCCAAATTGCCCTTCAACCTCATGTCACATCATTCCCATTCTCCCACTGCCAATTCTCTGGCCTTCTTCTCCTTTGCCCAGTGCACCATGTTCACTCCTACCGCAGAGCCTTTGGATGGGCTATTTCTCTGCCTGGAATACTCTTCCCTTAAGGTGCACTTTAATTCATCATTCCAAACACAGATGAAGCATCATTTCCTCACTAAAGCCTTACCTGGCTAATCCAGGTCAAGCCAAATTATTTATTTTTTTTTTTTTATTTTTGAGATAGAGTCTCACCCTGTCACCCAGGCTGGAGTGCAATGGCACGACTTGGATCACTGCAACCTCCACCTCCCGAGTTCAAGTGATTCTCCTGTCTCAGCCTCCTGAGTAGCTGGGATTACAGGCATCTACCACCACGCCCAGCTAATTTTTGTATTTTTAATTCTTTTTTTTTTTTTTTTTTTTTTAGACGGAGTTTCGCTCTTGTTACCCAGGCTGGAGTGCAATGGCGCGGTCTCGGCTCACCGCAACCTCCGCCTCCTGGGCTCAGGCAATTCTCCTGCCTCAGCCTCCCAAGTAGCTGGGATTACAGACACGCACCACCACGCCCAGCTAGTTTTTTGTATTTTTAGTAGAGACGGGGTTTCACCATGTTGACCAGGATGGTCTCAATCTCTCGACCTTGTGATCCACCCGCCTCGGCCTCCCAAAGTGCTGGGATTACAGGCTTGAGCCACCGCGCCTGGCCTAATTTTTAACAGGGTTTCACCATTTAATAGAAAAAGGTTTCACAATATTGGTCAGGGTGGTTTCGAACTCCTGACCTCAGGTGATCCACCTGCCTTAGCCTCCAAAAGTGCTGGGATTACAGATGTGAACCACTGCACCTGGCCAAGCCAAATTATTTAACTTTATAGAATCATGCCTCTTTCTATTCCAGCACTCTTCCCAATTTATAATTATGCCAGCACACGTGTTTTTTGGTGACTATGTGTCATTCACTGGATTGTAGACTTTATTAGAATGAGACTTGAGAAATTCTTAGCACAGCAATATTTTAACTAAACACCAATGGAATAAAGTTTCCCAATGGAATAAAGTTTGATGTAGAAACAGACATCCTGTACTTTCTTCCCATTAGTGCATGCCTAAACAACCCCGTCAGAATAGATGAACCTGGAAATCATCATTCTCAGCAAACAGACACAAGAACAGAAAATCAAACACCACGTGTTCTCACTCATAGGCAGGTGTTGAACAATGAGAACACATGGACACAGGGAGGGAGCATCACACACTGGGTTCTGCAGGGGGGGGACTAGGGGAGGGACAGCAGGGGTGGGGAGTTGGGGAGGGATAACATGGGGAGAAAAGCCAGATACAGGTGATGGGGAGGAAGCCAGCAAACCACATTGCTATGTATGTACCTATGCAACAATCCTCAATGTTCTTCACATGTACCCCAAAATATAAAATGCAATAAAATATCTATTTTTAAAAAAGAATTACTTTAGTGTTTCTCCATGATCTGGCACTCAAGACAACATGGCCAGTCTCAAGTATACAAGCTTGTTGATTAGGTTGGTATGGGATAAGCCATTATGAAGTTTACAGTCAACAGTTCCTAGTCTTTGGAAGGGCCACAGACATCTTTACGAATCCAATGAAAGCTAGATTCTGTTATGGGTTGAATTGTTTTTCCCCTAAGAGATGTTGAAGTTTTAACCCCGGTGTCTATGAATGTGACCTTATTTGGAAATAGAATCTTTGCAGATGATTAACTTAAAGTCATTTGGGAGGGCCCTAATTCAATATAACTGACGTCCTTATATAATGGGGCAATATGGACACAGAGATGAGTATGTATGGAGGAGACACAAGGAGATCGCCATCTATAAGCCAAGGTGGCCTGGCACTACCAGAAGCTGGGAGAGAAGGATGGAACAGGTTCTCCCTCCCAGCCCTCAAAGGAACCAGTCCTGCTCACACCTTGATTTCAGACTTCTAGCTTTCAAACTCTGTGGCAATAAGAGTATGTTGTTTAAGCCACTCAGTTTGGTAGTTTGTTAAAGCAGCCCCAGGAAGCTAACAGAGACACTTGAGAGCATACCCAACTTTCCATGTAATTTCTGGGTGTTGACAGATCCACTGAGGCCCAGGTTCATCATTTTACAGCATCAAAGATGCTATAAAATTTCCAAACTAAAATCCCTCAGGATAAAGGCAAAGGAAAGAAGAAAATTGGCAACAGCTACTATTTGCTCTGCTTGACCCTTGCCTAAGCACCTGGCATATATTACTTCACCGAATCCTCATAACCACTCTATGAAATAAATGGAAATACAGACCCAGAGACATTGAACGTCATGCAGAAATTCACACATCTAGAGACTGACTGTGCTGGGAATAGGACGTGAGTTTTCTTTTACTCTGAAACCAGTGCTTTTTCTGTTCTTGCCCTGCCTCTGAGTGACCTGTGAGAGCCAAAGCACATGATATGTGGCTTCCTGGACTGTGAGGTTACAGCGAGACCAGGGTTGTGTGAATGTCAGTAGCTTAAAGGGAAATTGGAGAAGAGTTTTCTTCAAAAAGTTAAGCAGGGCATTGTGGCTCACGCCTGTAATCCTAGTGCTTTGGAAGGCCGAGGTGGGTGGATTATGAGGTCAGGAGGTCAGGAGACCAGCCTGGCCAATATGATGAAACCCCCGTCTCTACTAAAAATACAGAAAATAATTAGCTGGGTGTGGTGTCAGGTACCTGTAATCCCAGCTACTTGGGAGGCTGAGGCAGGAGAATTGCTTGAGCTGGGGAGGCAGAGGTTGCAGTGAGCGGAGATCACAGCACTGCACTCCAGCCTGGCACCAGGCCTCTGTTTAAAAAAAAAAAACAAACTGTGAAGTCATTATCAGGATCCTTGATTATATATGGATGAAAAATGAAGTTCAGAAAGGTCTATAGCACAGACCAGACCAGAATTTCACAGGGGTCATTTGACCTGAAAGCCCGTGGCTTCCCAGCATCCCCTGCAGTTCAGCTGCATCGAGCCGACAGCGCCGCATAGTGGTTAGAATCTGACCAGCGTAAATCCCAGCTGTGTCACTTCCTGGCTGACATTGGAAATGCTACTTAATCCCTCTGTGCTTCAGATTTCTCAACTATATAAAAAAAATAAAATAGGACTATTATAAGTTAACTGAATTAATACTTGTCAAATACTTAGGACAGTGCTTTGTGATTTGTGAGTGCTATGAACAAGTTAGCCATCATTATTACTATAACTGGAAAGGATACCACAGTCCCAAGTTCATCAGGGGAACATAGGATATTGCCCAATGTCTGGGATAAAATTAAATCCATTTATAACCACATAAATATATTTTTAAAAAAGGAGACAATGAACATTTAATACCTAATCTCAACAGCTTTTTCCAAGAAACATTCCCAAAAGAAAGAAAAAGAAAGAAAGAAAAGAAAAGAAAGAAAGAAAGAAAAAAAGAAACAAAAAACTGTGAGGCCGATATTTGAGAAATGTTGGCTTTAAAAAATTGTTTTCCGGGCAGAGCAAATTCCTTTATTTACATCTATCTCACTCCCCTTCTCTTGTCCTGCAACCTTATTAAGAACTGGGATGAACTGAATAATACCACACTTGTCCCATGATTACCATTATTATTGGCATCCCAAAATAAAGCCCATCCAGGGACTCTTAGAGGAGGTTTATCACTATTAAAATCTTCAACCTCAAAGTTTATTCAGCTTATCAGCTATAACTGCGATAATGGAAAGATAGGGATTTAGTGACAGTCTTTAACTGGGCTACACACTAAATCCTAAATTCTACCTATTTCAGATTTAGTGTTTAATCCACTTACAGGTCCAGAACTTTCTATGGACTCTCTCTTCTCAGCGTATGTTTGATTTATGAGTTCAGTTCAATTAGTAAATCTCTAGCGATTCTTTACTTGTGCAAATAACCATGGAGAATTCCAAAAATGTTTAAGATGGGAATTTGCCCTTGCGGAAAATAAAGCCTAATTGGAAAACCAAGGGCTGATTCACATTAAAAAGTAGTAAGTGACTGCCTGAGTCTGGCTAGGATATCTCTCACACACTGGCTGATACTTACTTGAAATTGTTCTATCATAGTTTCATGTTTTTAATTCAAACTTTTGCTCCCTCAAAAACCAAGTGACTGCCCATCCCGCTCACCTTAGAAACACTTTCCTCTAGGCCAGTGGTTCTCTGCCAACATCAGCGTCACCTGGGAGCTCATTAGAAATGCTAATTCCCGGCCGGGCGCGGTGGCTCAAGCCTGTAATCCCAGCACTTTGGGAGGCCGAGGCGAGTGGATCACGAGGTCGAGAGATCGAGAGCATCCTGGTCAACATGGTGAAACCTCGTCTCTACTAAAAATACAAAAAATTAGCTGGGCATGGTGGTTCGTGCCTGTAATCCCAGCTACTCAGGAGGCTGAGGCAGGAGAATTGCCTGAACCCAGGAGGTGGAGGTTGCGGTGAGCCGAGACCGCGCCATTGCACTCCAGCCTGGGTAACAAGGGCGAAACTCCGTCTCAAAAAAAAAAAAAAAAAAAAAAAAAGAAATGCTAATTCCCAGGACCTGCTCCAGATCTACTGAATCTGAAACTCTGGGAGCCGGGGAACCAGCAACCTGTTTTATCATCTGTCTCAGGTGGTTCCAAGTCATGCTACAGCTTGATTCACTGGTCTAGGAATTTTACTCTAATCCCCAAAATTGGACTAAAGGCTTGTGGAGGACACAATGTAGTTTTGCCCAAGCATGTGCATTTCAAAGGAATGAGAATCAAAAGATTCAATGGCTGGTAAAGAGAAGACCCTCAAGGTCTCCATAGCCCATTGGCTTGAATTAATACCCTTTAACGGAAGACTAAAAACAGATGGATAAAAGATTGCCCCAACAGTCAACGATGAATTGACGAACGGCCAATGTTTTCTTTAAAAGTAGTGTGGAGGTAATTCCAAGAAATGGTCAAATGATTCATTAGAACTTAAAAGTTCTGGCCAGGCAGGGTGGCTCACACCTGTAATCTCAGCACTTTCAGAGGCCGAGGTGGGTGGATTACAAGGTCAGAAGTTCATAGACCAGCCTGGTCTATGTGGTGAAACCCTGTCTCTACTAAAAATACAAAAATCAGCTGGGCATGGTGGCATGTGCCTGTAATCTCAGCTACTTCAGAGCCTGAGGCAGGAGAATCGCTTGAACCAGGACCCAAGTGGCAGAGGTTGCAGTGAGCCGAGATGGTGCCACAGCACTCCAGCGCTCCAGCCTGGGCTACAGAGTGAGACTCCATCTAAACAACAACAACAACAACAACAACAACAGCAAAGAACTTAAAGGTTCTACAGCACACTTCCAGACTGCCAGAATTTCGCTGGAAATATGTTTAAAGTTGGCAATACTTAAATGTCCTTCTTACTAATTGGAGGGTGGGAGTTGATGGACGATGTTCTAATAAATTTTATAAGGCTTTCAATTTTGTATCATCAAAATGCTTTCCAGAAGTGAGCCAAAGAATAGAGCAACCACATAAGAGTAATATAATGGACTCTAGGGACTTGGCTGGGGGGAAGTTTGGGAGTGGGGTGAGGGATAAGGGTTACATATTGAGCACAGTGTACACTGCTTGGGTAATGAGTACACTAAAATTTCAGCAATCACCACTAAAGAACTTCTCCACCAAAAACCACCTGTACCCCAAACACAATTTTTAATTGTTTTAAGTGAAAAAAGAATAGGCCAGCAATAGCGTATGAGAATACTTGTCAACCCTTTCACATCTCTGGGGGTTATAAACATTTTAATATTTATAAATCTCAGAGGTAAAAATGGCATTATATCAGTGTTTTACATGCATTTCTTTGATTACTGTTGAAGCTGGACATTCAAAAAGTTATTAGTTTTTTGTCTTCTTTTATGAATGCCTCCCTGTATCTTTTACATGTTTTTTAATAAGTTACATTTCAATTGCTTAGTAAAATGTCGTGTAGAAAATACAAGATTTTTCTCTAGTTGTTTTTAATTTCCTATGTGTACACACACACTCACACACACACACATACACACACGCACCCACAGACAGCTTTATATTGTCAGTTCTCTTTTTTCCCACATGGTTTCATTCAATGCTTCCTTTTTTCTTAAAAATTTTTAAACCAAGATTAGAATATGTTTGCCCACATTTTATTTTAGCATCCTTAAAAGAATTCCGGAGTGGTTTCACATTGCTTTTACATTTATCTCTTTACTATACTACAATTTATTTCAGTGCATGGTATGAGTTACATCTCCACCTAGACTTCTTTCCTGAATGGAACAGATGACTTTCCAAATACTCTTTGGTAAGAAAACCTATCCCTTATACAGCTTTAGGACGCTTCACTATGAAATGTTAAATTCATGTTTCTGTTTCAAGATCATTACACTCAGCAGTTTATCTGTGAATTCTAGAGTCTGTGCAGCTTTCTAAGAACACATTGTTTTGAAATGCATTCAGAACAATGTTATGAAATACCCAGCATTTCATAGGGAGCATTCACAACTGCCCTTCCTTTTTTTCCCCTAATCTCAACTGTTTCTTTTTCCAGATGAACTTTGAAATTATTTTGTCAAATTGCAAAGAAAATCATTTTGGGATCAGAATTAGACATTTTAACAGCTCATATTAAACTGAAAATCTCATATTTCTGTAAAATGTTTAGTAGATAGATTCAAAAATTTGTTAAAAATTATTATGTATTGCTGTCCATTTACGAAGTGTACGCATTTTTAAGTAGAGGTTATGCAAATTTCTTATAAGGATTACTCCTAACAGTCTGTTTTTCTAATGCTGGTGTAAATATAATTTTATTGTTTTATTTCTAATTATTTCTGGTATTTAGGAAACTATTAATTTTAAAAATATTTATCTTCAATTTTTTTCTGTCTAAGCAGATGCTCAGGTGAGTAGCAAGATGCAGGTCTCACCAGAGGACACACAAACATCCTCAGTTTGGGCCAGGGCTGGCAGACCCGCTGTTTGGAAGCTGTGTGCACCCAGTGAGACTTCTCCCTTCACCCTCCTCGGCTTGCAGGAAGGGAAGGAGATAACATAGGAGTTAGTGGTAGAGTCAAGTCTTCATTAGTACCTCTCAGTACCAGCAAGAGGTGGCTGCTTGGCTTTGGACCATGAAAATAGAAAAAATCTATTTGACATTCTGTTACATAGCATCACAGACAGACACAAACACGCATGTATACACATTATTTCATAAATTAATAACATTTTCCCCACAGTTCTAATAGCGCATAGACACATTAGCCCCCTGGATACTAGCTTGAGAGATTTCTTCCTGCCACTGTTATCCAGTTCTCTGAATATTACATCAATTTAATCATGACCAGCACTGAACTGGATTTCCTCAACTCCTTCCTCCCTCAGTTTGCACAGCTAATCCATCAACAAGTTCCACTGACTCTTCTTCCAAACATCCCCTGACCCTGGTGCCTTCTCGCCACTCTTCTGCAGCCTCCCCCATGCAAGCCACATGGTCTCTCTCCCAAGCTGCCGCACTGCTCACCAGTGCTCTCCGTTTCTGTCCCACACCCCTACCATCCATTTCCACACAGCAGACGGGAGGATCTTGTGAAATAGAAATCAGATTTTGTGACTCATCACTGAAAACCTTCCAGCAACTTCCCACTGGCCTTGGAATGAAGTTCAGACTTGTTGCTGTGGCCATCCCGGTATGTGAGGTCTGGCCTCCCCTGTCTCTTTTGCCTCATCTGAGCCACTCTCTTTGAAGGTCTCAGCCACGAAGCTCCAGCTACTTGACCTGTGCGTTTCCTCCAACAACATGAACTCCTTGCAGTCTCAGCCTTTCCTTTCTCTATTCCCTCTACCTAGAATGTGACCCACTGGAACTTCCCCTGACCAGCTTCTTCCACAAATTCACAGTATTGCATTGTATGGATGTACTGGGATTTATTTAAATATGCCCCTCTTAATGCGTATTATTTCTTCCTTTCTTGTTACTATGGTAAATAATGCTGAAATCGAGTTTTTTTTTTTTTTTTTTTTTTGTTTTTTTTTTTTTTTTTTTTTTTTTTTTTAAGAGATGAGATCTTGCTATGTCGCCCAGGCTGGTCTCCAACTCCTGGCCTCAAACGATCCTCCTTCCCTGGCCTCCCAAAGCACTGAGATTACAGGCGGGAGCCCCTGAGCCCGGCTGAAATCAATCCTCTTACACAGACACTTGCACAAATGCGGCCCACACCCGTTTGCCGTCCTTCGGCCCGGCTGCGCTGCAGGTGCAGGTGACTTTGGTGTGGTCACGTCGTCTGCTTCTCCGTCATGTCCTTGACGGCTTCTGGGCTTTGTTTTCAGGTTTAGAAAGAATTGCGCCAGGAAACAGTGGAGTGAAAGGGGACTCACCCACACCCTCTCCCGGCCCGTCCTCGTTTCAGGCGTCAGGTCCCTGCCTGCCAGGATCCCGGTGGGGAAGTCCTGGCGGGGGGCCCGACCTGCTCGCCTGGAGAAAGGCCCCGTCCTCTCCGGAGCGCGGACCCGCAGGCGCCCGGGGGTCCGTCTCCGTCCCGCAGCCACCCTCGTGGGCCCGAGCTCGCAGACCGCGAACAAACCATCGGTCCACGCGCGCCGTCTGCCGCCGGGGTCGCGCTGCGCGGGCCGTGGCCGCGGGGAGCGCCCACGCGGGGACTCCGGGGAAGCGCCGGGCCGGGCGTGCGCGGCGGCGGCGGCCCTCGGCGGCCCGCGGTCTGGAGCGGCCCGCGCGGTTCGCGCCGGTCGCCGCGCGCCGCCTAGGCGCCTTCCCAGGTGCTTCTCCCCGGAGCTTGGCCGAGGGGCGCTCCCGGGCGCGCGGATTCCCAAGTCCCCGTCACGCGCGGTCTCATCGCCGCGATGGGGGCAGAGTTTCCCTCCCTCCCGCTCGGACGTTTAGGACCACGTGAAAGTCCTAAACACGTCTCCACTGAGACCTGTTAAAAGGTGAAGGCTTTAAGGATAGAGACGGAATGCGCGTCTCAGGCCACGTGTTCCTCGTGGCAAGGTATTTGGGTGTGAGACAGACACAGGGGCCGCCCTCCGGCACCTGCACGGGTGTTTCCACGCGACTCTGGGAAGAGGGCAGGACAGGCGTGGGGCTGGGTATGGGTCCGGGCAGACAACGACCATAGGGAGGGCACTGCAGCCAGGCACAGGCTGGGGACCGCGCAGGACCCGGCAAATCAGAGCATCCTCACTACCGAGCCCGCCCGAGACCACACGCTGGCTCTTGCCCTGAGCTCTGGCTTTTTTCTTTCCTTTCCTTTCCTTTCCCTTTCCTTGATGGGTTTTCGCTGTGCGCCCAGGCTGTAGAGCAGTGGCGCGATCTCAGCTCCCTGCAGCCTCTGCCTCCCGGGCTCCCGCGCTCCTCCCGCCTCACCCGAGCAGTTGGCACCACAGCTGCAGCCACCACCCCGGCCTCTGCATCCGCGTCCTGCGCGATCCCCTGCGAGAGAGGGGTCAGAGACTGCGGCCAGGCCTCCTGGTTCTGGGTAGCACAGCAGGGCCCTGCCGGGCGCGCACCCTGGGCGACCTCCCATGCTCTCAGGCAATGAGCAGGAGCCCTGGGCCTGGCTACGCTCTGAGTACTGAGAGGGGACCCAGATCCCGGCCTCCGTCCTTCCCAGGGTCCCGTGGGAATTGCTCCAAGTTCCCCTTCCAGAGACAAGGAAGGGTCTCTGCATGTGCCCATGAGAGGGCCAGGAAATGCAAGCGCAAGGGGGTCGGGGTGAGACCTGGCGTCCCGTGGGGCAGTCACATGCCTTCCCCCACCGGCAGGTCCCTCCTGAGGACCTTGGCCCAGTAGTTGGATGCCCCCGCCTCCCGCAGCCACTTCTTTTCCTGGCTGTGTCCCCAAGCTGGCCTCCAATTCCAGCCTCAAGCCCTCCTCCTGCCTCAGCCTCCCGAAGCAAGGGGATCCCAGGCATGAGCCACCGCACCAGAGCTGGACGCCGGTATTTTAATCTGTGAATTAGTCTAGCACTCTGGGAGAGTCTCCTTATCCCGTCTCCCAGTGCCCTAAATGACCCAAGACTGAGTCCTCTCTATCCTTCCTCCAGTAGGAATTCCCAAATGCTTCTCTCCATTTCCAGGACCCCCAACTCATTGGGCCCTGAGGGGGTGCACCACAGGCAGAGGAGGGGCAGCCAGTGGCCAGTTCACACCTCTGTGACGTCATCCCAGAGTCAGCGAAGCTCCCCTCCTGCTGCCAAATTGCAGAAAACCCAGAATGCCTCCCCAGCACAGCCCTGGTTGGGGTCAGCCTGGTCCTCTCCTGCTGGGTGAGGACAAATGAGGTCATGGAGAGGTCAAGAGGTCACACATGGGATCAAGGTCACAGAAGGACCAAGTCAGTCTCCTGCCTGGGAATCAGGGGCTCCCTGGGGGAGTCTGTTTGCTCTGGAGAGAGAGTTTGTAGTCCAGTGGGAGGGGACGAAGGTCAGAACTAACATGGGTCACTCACTGCAGCTCCTTCGGCTCCTTTTGGGTCAGCTGGTCCCTGTGACACCAGGAACAAGAAAGAGACAGTCACAGCAGGGGAAGGACAGGGCTCAGGGGAGTGCAGAGGCCGGGTCCTGAGGCCACAGCAGCCCTGGTTCCTACAGGAGGAGGAGGGCTGAGGAAACCCTGGGACACTGGAGTCCTGGAAGTGTGGGGAGGAAGCACTGGAAGGGTGAGGACAGACGGCGACCCTGAGGACTCGGTGTGTTGTGCGGGAGGTCATATGAGGGAACAGTGGAGTTCTGCATTTAGTGGAGGAACAGAGGCAGTGCTCACGGGGAGGCCAGAGAGCCTCGAGGACCAATGGGACTGGATGCTCTTGAGGTACCCTAGGGAAGGTCCCTAGAGAGGGACCTGGCTCAGCTGGGCCCTCCTCCCCCTCCACTCCGGACCATCTGCTTCCTCACCCACAGCTGAGTTTTAACCCCACCCCCAGTGCCACCTGAATCCCCATCCCTCCCCCTCCCCTCCAGGACCAGGCCCTCCACTCACCTCTCCCCTTCTGTCCAGGGGAGCCCCGAGGGCCAGGATGGCCCCGATCCCCATTCTCTTCCTGCTCCCCCAGGGGGCCCAATAAGTCCAGTGAGACCTGTGTGGCCCCTAGAGTTGGGAGCAGGTGGTCAGGAGGACGTCATCACACGGACGGGGGAGAAGGACCAAGACACAGAGAATGCCCCAGGCACAGGGTCTGTGGGTGTCCCTGAGCAGGGACCCCGAGGCCTGGGGCCTGGAGTGGAGCAGGACCCTCCAGGTCGCTCAGGCCTCAGGGCTGAGGGTGATGGAGGCACACCTGGCTGTGTGGCTGTCACTCCCCTTCTCTCCCTCAGCTCAGCATTGCCCCCAAGGCCAGGAAGCCGTGGGATCCCTCTGAGGAGACAGGAAGTCCCTCTCTCCAGGGAGAGGTGGAAACCGGTCTCCCATCACCCCCCACTTCCTGCAGGGCATTGGCTCACCCCTCGCCACCCCATCCCAGTCACTCATCACAGGACCGGAAGGCCCAGCCCGGCCTGTGGCTCCAGGTTGGTCTTGCTGACCCTGCAGATTCCAGAGGACCTTAGCGCTGGGGAGGAGCACCCCCACATTGCACTCCTCCTGGGCTGTTAGACCCCCTCGCCAGCCGCAGCCCTCCCTGCAGTGACCACACTGGGCCCCAGAGTCCCACAGACCATCAGTGCCAGGCCTTCGTGACGGGCCTGTCTTCCCCGGGGCACCCATGGCACCCAGAGGCCCTGAAACACGCACAGGGAATGTGTCTGGAGGGCAGCAGAGGGGGTGTGAACTGGGGCAGGGGTTCAAGGTGGGAGGGGTGAGCCAGGGAGGAGGGGCTGAACCCTGGGAGCCCCTGAGTCACCAACAGCTATAGGAAACCCTGTGCCCAAAGGGGTTCAGCATGGGACAGGTGAGTGGCGATGGGTGGACACCTGGAGACAGAAGCGCCTGAGGGTCAGGAAGGCAGAGGGGAGGCCCCAGCACCCAAGGACAGTCTCTCCCTCACCTGGGCTTCACTCTTCATCACCCCTGGGAACCGCGCATGCTGGCAGGCCCTCGCAGGTGGGATGGGAAGGGAGAGAGCATGAGGCCCTGTGGAGCCAGGCTCCACGCTGCCCCTTCCTGTGGCACACAAACACGCACACACACACAGGCACACACACTGCACACAGGCACACACACTGCACACACACTGCACACACAAACAAGCACACACAAACACGCACACACACAGGCACACACACTGCACACAGACACACACACTGCACACAAACACACACTGCACACACAAACACGCACACACACAGGCACACACACTGCACACAGGCACACACACTGCACACAGGCACACACACTGCACACAAACACACACTGCACACACAAACATGCACACACACAGACACACACTCTGCACACAGGCACACACACTGCACACAGACACACACACACAGGCACACACACTGCACACAGACACACACACTGCACACAGACACACACTGCACACAAACACACACTGCACACACAAACACGCACACACACAGGCACACACACTGCACACACACACAGGCACACACACTGCACACATGCACACACACAGCACACAGGCACACACACTGCACACAAACACACACTGCACACACAAACACGCACACACAGAGGCACATACACTGCACACACACACACAGGCACACACACTGCACACAGACACACACACTGCACACACAAACACGCACACATACAGGCACACACACTGCACACAAACACACACTGCACACACAAACACGCACACACACAGGCACACACACTGCACACACACACAGGCACACACACTGCACACATGCACACACACTGCACACAGGCACACACACTGCACACATGCACACACACTGCACACATGCACACACACTGCACACAGGCAGGCACACTGCACACAGGCACACACTGTAGACACACTGCACACACACACACACACACACACACACACACACACAGGCAGAGGCCCCGCTGTGAAATGGGCAGGCATCTCCCTGCACACCTCACCTGCCATTGCCCGTTCACCACACAGGCCGGGGACAGCCTCCCAAGGTCCCAGAGCCCACCTCACTCACCCACCTGCCAAGTGGTCCAGGGGTCCATTCTCCCCAGCAGGACCAGGAGATCCCTAGGGAAAGCGGAATTGTGGTGGGTGAGTGTTTGGCCTCCAGCCCAGGGACCCCTCAGGGGTGAGGGCACAGAAGAGGGGTAAGGGGCTGAAAGCTGGGGCTCGGTGGGGGTGGCGGGGTCACTGGTCATTCACAGGCTGCTCTGGTTCACCGTCCTGGCTACAGTCACCCTTCGCACTGTCCTGGCACTGCAGGGCTGAAGCAAGGCCAGAGGTTGCCCCAACCTGGCTGGCATCACCCCTAAAACTGCCAATCCTCCCATGGCCCTGCTGGTCCTGTCACATCCCCAGCTTCCCAGCACCAGAGCCCTTTAGCCACAGGGAGCCTCCTCACAGAAACCCCACCCTCCTTAACCCTTCCCCTCCCTAAGACTCACCCGAGTCACCTTTTCCAGGGGAACCAGGGTCTCCAGGAAAACCAAGACCCTGATCCAAAGAGAAAACGAGGACCAAGGTCATAGCCCCTTCAACCCCTTCACCAGAGACTCACAGGCACTGCCCTCCTCCCCCTCTGCACAGGCAGCGCCCGCCGCCTCCCTAGGAAGAGGGTCTCTGCACCCCTCCCCACCTCATGCACTCACTGCACACCTTCTAATGCTTTAGCGGACCAGCCACAGGGCAGCTCTCTCTCTCTGGATCCCAGACTCCATGCATCCTCCTAGGAGACCCCATTCCCAGAGCCTCCCTCCCAGGCATCCCCCGACTCCTGGGCTCCCCACACTCCAAGATCCTCGCTCACAGACACCCATATTCCCAGGGCTGCCATTCACAGGGGTTGAGAGGACTCAGCCCCCATGCCCCCAAAATCATACGGTTCCCTTCGGGGCCACAGTCACCTGACCCAAGGGCCCTTTAGGCCCTGGTGGTCGTGCCTCTCCCAGCTGCCCCGACTCTATTTTCTCCCCATGCTGCCCATGTGAATGTAGCAGAAAAAGTGGAGGGCACCAGGGGTCTTGGAAGATCAAGGGTGCAGCCTCTGCTTCCAAGACACCTTCAGCCACCCCCAACTGCCCTCAGAGAGACACAGAAAGTCCAGCCTATAAGGGAAGGCCCTCGTCCCTTTCCCCTGGAGGTAAGAGAGGAAGAGGTAAGAGGGGAAGGTCTGGAACAGAGACTCCTGGCCGCAGAGGAGTTCCAGCTCAAGGAGGTCACAGGAAAAGTGGGGTGCAGTGAGCAGGTGAAGGGGATTGGGGGGAAGTAGGGCCCTGGAGCTGTCACTCACCTTGACACCTGGCTCACCCTGGAGATCCCGACTCTCCTGGCTCCCCCTGCAAAGAGATTGAGGTCAAAAACCTCTTTCCCCCCTCAAAAAATTTTGGTATTCCCCACATCTTTCTTTTTTGTCTCCCCAGCCAACGTGGGCAGAAATCCAACTTTCATCCCTCACCCAAAATGCTTGTCCATTCACCCCTTCCCAGTGACTGTCTCTCCAGGGGGACCCAGGTTTGCAATGCCTCCCAGGGCACCTTGTGGCCCCGGAGGAGACACAGAAATAGAGGTCATTGCTTAGGGGCCATTCCTGGGGCAGAGGCCCGGAGGAGAGCTCCAGGGTCACCACCGTGAGACAGCGGAGGCCCCCCCAGGGAAGGGGCTTCTCTTGACCCCTGAGAAAAGACTAGAGTGTATGACCTGGGGAAAGGGAGGCAGAGGGCCACACACATCAATCGGGAGGACCCTAGGGACAGAGGTGGGCTGAGTCAGGAGCGTGGGGTAGGGGCTGGGGTTCCCGCTGGGGTGAGGAGGGAGCTGGCTCACCCAGACTCCCTGCGAGCATGGAGAGAGACACTCATGCCACACACGCCCTCTCTCTGGGGGACTCATGGAGGCCATCACCCCCAATGTTCCCTATGGGGGAAACAGAGAGGGGGAGGAGCTTCTCCCCAGCTGTCCCCAAGGTCAGGGGCTTAAGGGAGAGCTGGGGCTCGGTGGGCAGGGGGCAGAAGGGACCTTGCAGCGACCTTAGCTCTAGACTTCCCAGTGGCGCCTGCTGACCCTGTGGAACCTAGAGTTCCACAGCGGGGAAGTGGGGTTGTCAGAAAAACCCAAACAAACCCCTTTGGACATTGACCCCTGTTTCTCTCCCTTGCAGTTACCATGAGGCCCTGTTCTCGCCAAGGCCCTGGTGGGAAGGGAGTGGACATCCCCTGGGGCATGACTGCCCACGGGGTGCCTCCACCCCCTCCCACCCTTCCCCTGACACCCTCTCCCTGTCCCCCAGCTTCCCCAGGCTCCCTTCTCCCCACTGACTCCAGGAAAGCCCAGGAGCCCCTGTGAGGATGGAGCAGTGCGGAAATTGAGAAGTTATGAGAAGTCCGACTCAGGAAGGGGCAGAGGACGCCCACAGAGGCCACGGAGGCAGCAGCGGCACGGAGGCCCAGGTGCTGCCCATAACGAGGTGGCCGGGGACAAACCCCTGCTGCTCTCGGAGCCTCTGTCTTCGTCTGTAGATTGGGGGCTGGCTAAAGGCTCCTGGGGGCCTCCCGCAGCTCTGCTGGTCTGTGCTTCCTGGCATCCGAAGTCCGGGAAGTAAAAAGGAGGAGGGGCACACACCCGGTGCCACCCTGGGCTCCTGGCATCTGGGAAGGCCAGGCAGACCAGGAGCACCCAGCTTGCCCTGTGGAGGGACAGGGAGCAATTAGGAGAGAGAGGAGGCCCAGGTGCCACTCCACTCTGGAGACCCCAATCCTCACATGTGAGGGCCATGCCCCATTCCTCAATGCACCCCCGCACCCCAGCTCCTAGCCCCTTATCTCCTGCCCCACAGCCGTATTTCACAGTCTCTCCTTCCAGAGATTGAATTTTCCCCAATTCTAGTACCGGGATCCCGCTTCCCCGTGCCTGCAGCTCCGTCAAGTCCTTCAGGGTCACTGCAGCCCCCTGCTGACCTCAGCACCACCTGCCCCAGCACCCACTCCTGCTCCACCAAGACGGTACCCCCGCAGGCCCTGCCCTGTGTGCACGTGGCACCTCATGCCGACTCCCCACCTGTCTTCCTCCTCCTGATGCTGCAAGGCTCCTCCTGCCCAGGCAGCTGTGGGGCGCCCGGATTGGGAGCAGCGATTCTGCAAGCAGACTGCCCTGGCTCAGCCCCCTGCCTGCCTGTCACTGCGCATGTGATGACCAAGCCTCCCTGGGCCTCTGCAAAGTCTCACGTGCAAAACAGGACCATCCACACCCCACCCACCTCACAGGATGGAAAGGACACATCAGCACAGCGCCGGCACACGGCCAGGTCTGCGGGGAGCCAGCCCTGGAGCCCACAGGTCTCACTGCTGTTGGACGCTCCCTTCTCGAAGGGGCTGCTGCTCTGAGTCTGGGCACATTCACTTTGCCTGCAGTCACTCTGTGCCTCATCTCCAGTCAACTCTCCACATCAGGGGCTTTTCCTTCACTACTTCTGTACCCGCCTCAACCCATCAGCATTCAGAAGGTGCCATATACAGAGAGAGGAGCACGATTAATGCCTGGCCATTTTCAATTGACTGGACGATGTCAGCTATGGACGCCCCCAACGCCAGCCCTGACCCTAGAGCTCACATCCCTAGAGGGGCCAGGCACAGATCTCTCCTCCCGTCCTCACTTTGCCTTGAGTCCTGGGGGTGGCTCAGGGTTCATTGTGTTCCTTTTGCTCCTTTGAACCATCCTCTCCTGTGGAACCAGGGCTCCAACCTCGCCCTGAGTGACAGGCTGGGAGAGGTGAGTGTGGAGGACTGGAGATGAGGTCTGGGCCCCAAGGAGAAAAACGCTTCAGTGAGGCTGAGTGGGGCTGGCAGATCCCAGGGGCTGTGGCAGGAGAGGGGCCCATGGAGTATAGAGGGTGTGGCGATCCAGGACCAGCGTGATGCAGATCAGGGTTGCCACCTGCAGGAACCAGGTCCCCAAGGATGCCAGCACTGGAATTGAGGAGCCCAGGGCCTCCGGGGAATGAACCGGCGCTTGGGGGCTCCAGAGTGCAGAATCATTAGGACATGGAGATGGGGCCAGTGTGCGGTCTCTATTCAACCTGACTCCTTTCACACCTCTGTCACCTGTGAACCTTAGAAAGCCACCCTCCCCTAAGCAAGGCGGAGGTGAGAGGACCCCATGGATGATAGAGGGCCGGGGGCTCTCATGGAGGATTCTGAGGACATGGGTGCAAGGGCGGGCTCAGGAGCAGCGATGGCAGGAGTGAGATGCTGGGAAGTCACCTTTGCACTCTTACGGCCCTTGAGACCCTGAATTCCATCTGCACCTTGGAATTACAGGAGGACAGAGTGGCCAGGGATGGCGGTGGGGTGGAAGGAGCAAGCTCCTGAGACCCCATCTCACTCCCTTCCACACAGTTCTTTACCCCCAGTCTGGTGGGCCTTGACACCTTGAGGTCCTGGGTATCCCAGTGGGCCCTGAGGTTCACATGGACCTGGAAGAAATGCGTTTATACAGGGGCCTCAGGGTGTCGCTGAGGGGGCCTCGGGTTGGGAGAAATGGACGCCACAGTGCTGGAGTCTGGGCTGGGCTCCCGGGCACAGGAGTTTCGCACCACATGGACACTCGCTTACTCCTCTAGCATTTACTGAGCACCTACTGTGTGCTGCTGGGTCCTCAAAGCTGAGGCAGACCCACTGTCTGCAGTGACTGTGCTGTGCTCAGCAGGGGCATCTCCTCCCTGGCCCCCCACTGCCTGGGTGCTGGGGCTGCCCACTCATGCACCATCCTAGGATCCTGTATTCCAGCCCAGTATGCGCCACACGGGGGTGGGGTGGGCAGCAGAGCAGATGGGGGCAGAGTCCCTGCTCAGGGTTAGTGGGAGGGACTAGGGTGGCTATAGCCACTAATCAGGGATTCCGAGGGGAGGGCCTGGGCAGTGTAAAATGATGACAGCCTGGGACAGCTTCTTGTGTGCAGGGTGACAACAGGCCCTGGGGAATGCTGGGTGGGCAAGGGTGGGTGCTGGCTCATCCTCTGTCCCAGCCTTGGGTTGGGGGATTGCAGCCCCTATCCACCTCCTGGTGCTGATACCCCAGAGAGCCCCTCTGCATCTGCAGCCCCTGTAACTAATGGGGTGCTGGCCGGCCTGGATTCTGTGCTCTCCTGGCTCCTGAGCCTCTGGCATGGCTGTTGCCAGGGCGGCCACATCTGTCCTTGGGGCCAGCAGAAGCAGGCCCAGAAGTGTCCCCACCCACAAACCCCAGAGCAGGTGTGTCTCTGCACAGCCCAGCCCAGCCTATCAAGGATGGGTCCCAGGGAACAGGGCCCTCTCACCCTCATCTGCCCAGCCTTGGGGGGCCTGGGCTGGGACTGGTATTGGGGTTCTTAGGCCTGTGGGCAGCAGACACCAGGTCCCCAGTGACCAGCCTGTGGCCAGGTTGGCCAAGCGCTCACTGCAGCCTGGGCCAAGAGTGGCCCTGTCCCACTGCCATACTCACCAGAGCCTGTGAGACTGGTTGGGGGATCCCAGACAACATGCCTTGTCCAAGGACCCAGGAAGGGAGGAGTTTGATGCCCTTCAAGGAGCACAGAACATCCTCACTGTGGCCGCCAGGATGGGCGGCAGAGGGCCCCAGTGTCTGCAGTGCACAGCCGGGCACATGGCACTCCCTGCCCTTCCACGTGCCCCATCGTCGTCCAGGCTTGGCCAGGGGCCTGCCGAGTGCTACTCCCCTCCCCCGAGTCCCCAACACCTGCACTGTCCTCACTGACCTGTGAGCCGGCACCCACTCTCCACTGTGTCCTCACGCCATGGCCATGAGGGACATCTGAGCCAGGGCAGCCACTGGTGAATTGTTGTCAGCCGGGGAGCAGCTGCACCCCCAGGCCAGCTCCCAGTGGCCCACCCTGCACTTGGGGTGCCCGCAATGCATGTGCAGCCCTGCCCGACTCAGCTCCATGCAGGGGGCTTTCCAGTTCCCTGGACATCTGTGGCCACAGCAGAGGACACCTGAGACTCTAAACTGGGGACCTGCCTTGGGGACCCTTCAGTCCCTTCCCAGGTTCTAGGCACAGTGCGGTCCCTCCTGCCTCCTCCCGGCTTCTGGGCCTTGGCACCCACGTCCCCCGACCCCAGGCTCCCTGCTGGGCCCATTGTCATCCCAGCATTGCCACCTTCAGCCCACACATATTCTTCCGGCTCTGAAACCCTCCCCTGCCCACACCAGGCCCCCAACTAGGGCCCAGGGCTCCCTCCCTTACTGGTCCCAGGCACAGGAGAGCCCAGGTCAGGGACGACCCAGGGAAGCTGACTGAGCCCCCACTGCATAGAGAAGGAATGTGTTCCTGGCAATCTGCCGGGTTCTGGTCTGAGCCAGGCTGGACTGTCCAGGGCAGCTGCTCCTCCTGTTGGTCCTTGTCCTCGCCGATGTGTTTCCCAAATGCACATCTGCTCAGACTGTGATCTTATGTGAAGCTGGTGTCTCCGTGTTGGGGTATGTGATGGAGCTCCTCAGCCCAGCCGGCAGCATCTGCAGCTTGCCCGTGAGAACCCTGACCACCTTGAACCCCAGGCCTCCCTGACCAAGTGTCAACTCCTGGAAGGATCCAGGGACTGCTGAGCACCAGGGATGGGCTCCTGGCCCCTCAGGCCCAGTGCCACTCTGGAAGCTTCTTCTGAACCCCAAGCCCCGAGTCCAGGGCTGCAGGCAAGGGCTTAGTGCTAAATGCAGACATTCAGGAAGCATCGCAAGTGTGGACCCCATCCACACTCGGCCCTTCCTGCATCCTACAGACAGTGGGACCCAAGCCTCCACCCCAGCATCGGCAGAAATCCCCAGCCCCTGGGACACCAGCTCTGTGCCCCTGCGGCACTGCCCTTGTCCCTCAGCCCCAGACGTAGGTCTGGAGGCCTGAGAACCACGTCAACCCCCAGCCTGCTGCCTCTGCCCAGCCGTACTCAAGCTGGCCCACTGTGAGTGCAGGGTGCAGCCTCAGCTGCAGCTTGCCCCCCGCCTCCCTAGTCCATCTAAATGTGCATATTTGGGCCTTCTGCAGACTTAATATACGTATTCAATAGCTGAATCTAGGCATGTAAGAGCTCAGTAATAATGTAGCCACATTAGTGTTGTATGTGGAAGGGTAAACGTTTACTGAGTGTGATTTCACACTCCAGAGAGAAAAAAAATATATTCTTCCCTGGCAAAGGGGAAAAGATTCTCTTATCTTTTCAAAGTCATTAAAGTCTACCCTTAGATACAGAAAAATCCTAGGTGGAGTAACACACAGACTGAGCATCCTAATCCAAAATACTGAAATCTGAAATGACCAAAATCTGAAACGTTTGAAGTGCTGGCATAATACCATACGTGGAAAATTCCACCTCTGACCTTAGGTGATGGGTCACAGTCAAAATGCAGTCAGATTTGTGCTTTATGCAAAAATTATTTAAAATATTATGTCCAGGTAGTTTCAGGGTATTTGTATAAGGTGTACACGAAACGTAAATGACCTTTCTGTTTAGACTTGGATCACATCCCCAACATAACTCATTATATATATATATATATATATATATATATATATATATTCAAATATTTCAAACTCTAAAAAATAAAAAAAAATCCATAGCACTTCTGGTCCCAAGGTAAGGGATCCTTAGCCTGTTTTAAACTTTAATAGCTGTGGCCATTTTAATAGGAATTAATCATAAAATTGTTACAGATTTAACAGAGGGTTAAAAATCTTATTTTTTTAGGGTGAAGGAAGAAGAGAACAATTTAGAACAGGGGGTTCAGACTTCATCAGGTAACTTTCACAGGGCAGGGTAATATGAACAACATGAAGCTTTGAGGAAAGTGTACCACATTAAATGCTTCGTAATTTGAACTAAGGTTTCTCCTAAATAGTTTACATTTATTTATCTATAATATTACTTTTGTTTTCCTTTAAAAAAAATCTAGGAAGGTAGCTATGACAATTTTACATGTGTGGAAACTGTGGCCTGATTAGGAGTTCATCAGTATGCCCAGGGTCACACAGCGAGGAGAAGGCAGAATGGGGTTTTGAATCGAGTTACGACTGACCAGACAGAATGTACTTTAAAAAATTGTTCCTCAAAATCCTTTCATGAAGATTACGTGGACTAATATTTAACAGGTGGGCATCAAGTAAGGAAAACTAGCATTGCTGGATGATTTCTACACTAAAACTATGCTAATATGGTAGAATATACACTGATCTAGTATAGGCACTTTGGGAGGCTGAGACGGGCGGATTGCCTGAGCTCAGCCTGGGCAAGATGGTGAAACCCCGTCCCTACTAAAATATAAAAAATCAGTTGGGCTGGTGGTCGGGTCTGCAATCCCAGCTACCCAGGAGGCTGAGGCATGACAATTGCTTGAACTCGCTTGAGTTTGGGAGGCGGAGGTTGCAGTGAGCCAAGATCGGGCCACTGCACCCCCAACCTGGACAACAAAGCCAAACTTTGTCTCAAATAAATAAATAAATAAATAATAAACCATAGGGAAACTCCCGTCGCCAGAGAACTGCTCGGGGTCCCGAGTGTGGGCAGCACAGGGAGGTGCCGCGCTCCTGCCAGGGCTGCACAGTCCACAGTGGCGCAGAGCGCAGGGAGTCGTGGATGCTGCCATCGACTGAGAGCCGGCGGGGGTACGGGGGACAGGATCTCCGATGCCTCCGGGTGCCCTCAGTGCTGGACAGAAGCTCCTCCTGGCTAAGATTCAGTTGGGAGGGTGGAGCCAGCAGCCTCTAGGCCCACGATCCCTCCAGAGGCAGCCTGGCAGCGGATCCGGAACCTGGCTTCCGCCTGCGGCGTCCAGATGCGGAAAGCAGGGAGCCTGAACCCAAAACTGCGATCAGAGAATCGAGAACTGTGTATGAAGAGTTTCTCTCGGGTCCTGAGTGTTCTCCTGTAGAAAGAGTGGAGGTGCGGCGAGCTCACACACAAGATGCTCTCAGGAGACCCTGAGTTCCCTTTGTGCCTGTGAAAGGAAAATTTCTTGAGCCCCCCAAATCACTCAGTTAAACTTTAGCTGGGGATTGCTTAGGGCAAACCTGCCTCCCATTCTATTTAAAGTCACTCGTCTGCTCGCTGAAATAGATGCGTATCTGATTTGCCTCCTTTGGAAGGGTATTGGTGCTGAGCAGCTCCAAGGTGTGGGGCAGGGAACCGTTCAGGACGGAGGGCAGATGCAGGCCAGGGCGGCGTCCAGGAGCGGCCAGGCAGGTGCTGCTGTGTGGTCCGCGGCACCGGGGGCAGTGGGGGCGTGGGTACCTCCAGCTCATGCTTGCGTTTCTCCAGGGCGCTCTCAGGCACAGGGTCTCCAGGGGACACCGCTGAGAGCGGTCTGTCAGAGCGTCCAGAAGGCATGTTGGGCATACAGCATCTGTTGGGGGAAGGCTTGCACCTGCCACACCAAAGGCTCCGTCTGTGACTGTGACTGTGGCGGGAGCTGCGGTGGTGCGCTCCGAGCAACTGGAGGCTGCCGGGACTCTGGCAGCGGTCAGTGGTGCTGTGGGTGACGTATCTGCTGCGGCTGCTGGGGCGGGACCTGGGAGGCGGCAGGCTGCAGCTACTGCATTGGTGGCTCTGTATTGACACTGGGCCCGCAAAGCCTGCTGCTGCTGCTGCTGCTGCTGCTGCTCCTGTTGCTGCTGTAGCCGCAGCTGTGCCCTGTGCTCCTGCAGCAGCATGAGACTGCTGCTGTGTCTGTTGCTGGTTTTGACGATTCACTGTAATTGGACGCTGCTGCTGTCGCAGCACCTGCACCGCTGCCTGGAACTGCTGCTGCTGCGCATCACTCTGCTGAGCCTGGAACCGCTGCGGCTGTAGCGCCGCCTACTGGACGCAACGTTGCTGCTGCTGTGCCACCCATGGAGTGGCAGCCGGGTCTGAAGACCTGCCTTAGGCACCACAGTCATGCCAAGGGGCCTCCCCGAGGTTCCCCGGGCAGCTTCCCGAGAGGAGCATCGGCTGCCCAACAGCGCCAAGGCCGCCCACAGGCTGTCCCGTCCGGGGAGGCCAATTCCCGTGGCTTCCGCAGCCGGCCAGCGTGGCAGGCTCTGGAGAGCGTTCCTAGGATCACTGACGGAAACTTGAGGTTTCTTGTCAGGAATGTCTGGAAAATACATGATGAGCCTCACCACGAGAGAACAGTATCGGTCCCGGGTTTTGGCCTTCGGGGGCACATGGCTCTGCATTTCCTTGCTGGATGTGCTGCAGGCCATGCCAGCTTTCCTCCTGGCATCCTCGGTTCTACTGACCAGCTCCTGCTGGTCGGACATGTATGTACCAGACTTTCTTTATCCATCCAACCAATGATGGACACAGGTCAATCCTTAATCTGGGTTACTGTGAATAGTGCTGCAGTGAACATGGGAGTACAGATGTCTTCAATGTACCGATTTCCTTTGCTTGGGGTATATACCCAGCCGTGGGATTGCTGGATCCCACTGTTTTTACATTGTTGAGGAAGCTCCAAACTGTTCTCCATAGTGGTTGCACTAATTATATTCCCATCAACAGTGTACAAGGCTTTCCTTTTCTGCACACCCTCGATAGCATTCACTATTCCCTAGCGTTTGGGTAAAATCCATTTTAACTAGAGTGAGATGCTATCTCATTGTAGTTTTGCCTTTTTAAAAATATACATAATTAGTGACACTGAGGATATTTTCACATACCCGTTCGCCACTTGTATGTCATCTTTTGGAACATGTCTCTTTAGATCTTTTGCCCATTTTAAATTGGATTGTGGTTTTCTTACTACTGGATTGTTTGAGCACCTTATATATTCTGGTTATTAGTACTTGTCAGATGTGCAGTTTGCAAGTATTTTTTCCCATTCTATGGGTTGTTTCTTCACTTGGTTGTTTCTTTTGCTGCGCAGAAGCCTTTTCACTTTATGTAATGCTATTTGTCTGCTTTAATTTGATTACCTATGCCTTTGAGATCTTACACAAAGAATCTTTATGCAGACCAATGTCGTAGAGCATTTCCCCAGCGTTTTCTTCTGGTAATTTTATAGTGTCAGGTATTAGATTTTAGTCTTTAATCCATTTTTATGTGGTTTTTTATTTGGTGAGAAACTATCTATAATAGTTTCATTTTTTGCCTATGGATACTCCATTTTCCCAGGACCATTTATGTAAGACATGATCCTTTCTCCAATGTATGTTCTTGCACCTTTGTCAATAATGAGTTCACTGTAATTATGCAGATTTATTTTTTGGTTTTCTATTCTGCTCCATCAGTCTATGTGTCTGTTTTTATGCCAGTACCATGCTGTTTTGGTTATTATGGCTTTGTTGTATAACTTGAAGTCAGGCAGTGTGATGCCTCCAACTTTGTTCTTTTTGCTCATGATTTCTTTGGCTATTCTGGGTCTTTTGTTGCTTCATATACATTTTAGAATTATTTTTTCTGTTTCTGTAAAGAACACCATTGGTAGTTTGATAAGGATTGCATTGGCCTTGTAGATTGCACTAGGTACTATGGAAATTTTATTGGTCTTTTGTATTTTTTTGGTCTCAATTTCATTTTTTTCTGTTTTAATTTTTTTTTTTTTTTTTTTTTCAGATGAAGTCTTGCTCTGTCACCCAACTTGGAGTGCAATGGCACAATCTCAGCCCACTGTAACCTCTGCCTCCTGGGTTCAAGCAATTCTCCTCCCTCAGCCTCCCAAGTTGCTGGGATTACAGGCTCCAGCCGCCATGCCCAGCTAGTTTTTGTATTTATAGTAGATACTGGGTTTTGCCATATTGGGCAGGCTGGTCTCAAACTTCTGACCTCAGGTGACCTGCCTGCCTCGGCCTCCCAAAGTGCTGAGATTACCAGCATCAGCCACCACGTGTGGCCTCTGCTCTGGTCTTTGTTGCTTTTCTTCTACAAATTTTGGGTTTGTTTTGCTTTTGCTTTGCTATTTCTCTAAGATGCAACATTAGGTTGTTTATTGGAAGTTTTTCTACTTTTTTATGTAGGTGTTTATTACAAATAAACTTCCCCCTTCATACTGCTTTTGTCACATCCCATAGAAAAACATATTTAATGTAATTTCATGTTTTAAAAAAATGTTTTGTGTCCTACCATACGGTCAATCTTTGAGACTGTTGTATGTGCTGGGGAGAAAGATGTGTATTCTGAAGCTGTTGGGCAAAATATTCTGTAAATATGTATTAGGTTCATTTAGTCTGTGGTGTAGACTAAGTCTGATGCTTCTGTGTTGATTTTTTATTTAGATAATCTGTTCAGTGCTGAAAGTGGGTGCTAAAGTTCCAGCTATTATTTTATTGGGGTTTGTCTCTCTAATAATGTTTGCTTTATATATCTGAGTGCTCCAATGCTGGGTACATATATATTTATAATAGTTATATTCTCTTAAAGAATTGATGATTATATAATAAACTTTATTGCCTCTTTTTACAGTTTTTGTCTTGAAATCTACTTTGTCTCCTATAAGTGTAGCTCCTCCTGCTCTTTCTTGGTTTCCATTTGCATGGAATAGCTTTTCCAATCCCTTTATTTTCAATCTCGATGTGTCTTTATAGGTGAAGTGCGTTTCTCGTAGGAAGCCTATAGTTGGCTCTTACTTGTTAATTTGTTCAGCTACCCTTTTTTAGAAGATTGCTTAGGAACAGCAAGAAGATTGTTAAAAATATGTACATGTTTGGCTGGGTGCAGTTGCTCAAGCTTCTAATCCCAGAACTTTGGGAGGCTGAGGTTGGCAGACCATGAGGTCAGTAGACTGAGACCATCCTAGCTAACACGGTGAAACCTAGTCTCCACTAAAAATACAACAAACTTAACTGGGCATGTTGACACATGTCTGTAGTCCCAGCTACTCTGGAGGCTGAGGCAGGAGAATCGCTTGAACCCAGGAAGCAGAGGTTGCAGTGAGCCAAGATCTGGCCACCGCACTCCAGCATGGGTGACAGAGCAAGACTGTCTCAAAAAAATGCATGTACAGCTGCTTTTTCTTCCTGCAAATATTTTTTATCTGAGATTAGTTGAATCCATGGGTATGAAACCCATGGATATGAAGATTCAATTGTGATTCAAATGGGAAAATGAGACGAGAGTCCTCATGGTATTATTGTTAAACAAGCAGTGCTCTCAATCATTCCCAATTACTTAGACAAGCTTAGATCCTGGGAAGAGAGTCAATGTGGGGATGCATTCTGAGTCACTTATATAAGCTGATTAATGAAGAAGCACATTCTGAATCTCTTCCTGTCTCTGTCATTCTATCTCTCTCAAAGATTCCATGATGATAATATACGAAAGACACTTAGTATCTACGCTATCATTCTATACTCCCTGCCTCCAAACTCACCTGTGAATTTTTCTTAGACAACTATGAATAGGTTTTATCTAAGATTGATTAATCAATCAAAGTGGACTTCAACTGTCAACTCCCAAAATTATCATTCATTGAATTAGTCCTTTTAGCTTTAACATCAAAACTCTTCCTTTCAATAAATTGAATGTAAATAATGTCTTAATTTAGAAACTTTTCCATAGTCAATTCAGATGATCAGAGAGAACACTTTCACATTCTGAAATAGTATTTAAACTATAATAGCAAGAATTCATAAAGAATTAATAAATTATCTTCTAAAATAACAAAAGTGAAGACATGCTTTAGGTTTTCTGTGCTCAACTAGAAAATTCAGAAATGCAGTTAATGGAAGTGTAGCCCCCAATTCTTCTTCCTTCCTTCCTTCCTTCCTTCCCTCCTTTTTTGTTGCAACCTTACTGCAACCTCCAGCTTTCAGATTTAAGCAATTCTCCTGCCTAAGCCTCCCAATTAGCTGGTATTACAAGCACCCACCACCATGCCAGGATAATTTTTTCATGTTTTCAGCAGAGACGGTTTTCCACCATTTTGGCCAGGCTAGTTTCTAACTCCTGACCTCAAGAGATCTCCCAGCCTCGGCCTCCCAAAGTTCTAGGACTACAAGCATGAGCCAGCACACTAGGCCAGTTAGATCTATTTTTAACAGCTTTCAAGTGTAGTCTGCAAACTGAAAATTGTGAAGAGACAGCAAATAGGACTTTTCCAACAAGAATTTTCAAAGCAATTCAACATTTTAAAATTTTACTGTGGTGAACATAATAACCATTACTACATTCCCACATTTCAGTGAACATTTTAGGTATTTGATGGGTTCTATCACTGCATGAAACCCTGGAAAGATATCTTTTCATACCTAAAAAATCCAACAATACAGAAAAAAAAATCAAATAGCAAGGGTACAAAAATGCTGTTACAAATAAAAGACACTTTATCTTGATTCGATGTAAAATCACTAGGACAGCTACTTGTTTGCTTAGAAAAGACCCAAGCATGCTGTCAGGTAAATTTAAAGTATTTTTAAGAGAAAAAGTAAGCATGATGTGTTTATGTAAATTTGATACTCACAAGACTACTATGAATGGTGTTTTTTAGAAGCTCTGTCGATAACCAGATTAGAAGTAACTCCTGGTGCTCCAAAGCCCAAAAGCCAGAAATCCAGTGGGTCCTCACTGAAGGAGAGGTCCGTGGATGGGCATCCTTTTAGTGTGTAAGGGCCCACACAAGACCACACCCACTTCCTGAAACTGATTAGATTGCACAGGAAGGGGTAAATTGGCTGATTAGATTTATATAGTACAGAAAACCACACTTGGGGGCTCAAAGCTCAACAGACAAGTTTGGGATGCAAGAAAGTTGACTTTACACAACTTGTTCAAAGAAATATTTTATGTAAAACAATTATTTCATTAAATATGTTTTTATTTTGCACATGCTAACTTTTATTTATTTTTGAGACAGTGTCTCATTCTGTTGCTCTGGTTGGAGTGCAATGGTTGAATCTTGGCTCACTGCAACCTCCCCCTACCTGGTTCAAGTAATTCTTCCGCTGCTTCAGCCTACCAAGTAGCTGAGATTACAGGTGCCCATCATTACACCAGCTAATTTATGTATTTTTAGGAGAGAAAGGATTTAACCATGTTGGTCAGGTTGGTCTGGAACTCCTGACCTCAGTTGATCCTCCCACCTCAGCCTCCCAAAGTGCTGGGATTACAGGCATGAGCCACCGTGCCCAGCCACATGCTAACTTTTAAAATTTTATTTCTTACTGTGAGTTTTAAAATTATAATTGCTTAAGTGCCTAGCCATTATTTAACAGAATATGTCCAAAGATAAAACATTAACTGGGATTACAACACATCTGTACTGTGTAACTCCCTTGTTTAAAAAAGTGTTGGAGGAACTCAATTGTGTTTCATATAATTGTATATATAATGCTTAGTAGAATTAGTTGTATTAAGCTTTTTTTCTTATTTTTACTATTTTATGACCATTTCATAATGATTGTTTTATATAAAAATAAAAGCTTTTTTCAATTCATACACCTTTTTGAATAATTTCACTACAGATACTTTACATATATGTACACAAATATCTAAAGCAATGTATGTATTCATATTTTTAAAATTATATAATAGTTATTTACAGAATAATAATCATTATTATTACCTTTTTTTGAGACGGAGTCTCCCTCTGTCACCCAGGCTGGAGTGCAATGGCATGATCTCAGCTCACTGTAACTTCTGCCTCCCAGATTCAAGCAATTCTCCTGCCTCAGCCTCCCAAGCGGCTGGGGTTACAGGTGTCTGCCACCATTCCTGGCTAAGTTTTGTAATTTTAGTAGAGATGGGGGTTTCACCATGTTGGCCAAGCTGGTCTCAAATTGCTGACCTCAGGTGATCTATCTGCCTCCAACTCCCAAAGTGCTGGAATTTCAGGCCTTAGCCAAAGCACCCAGATGCTATTTACAGAATAATTACATGCATAATTATCTTTAATAGTGTATAAAAGATATTTTTAACACAGTCGCCATACTAGCAGATTTTGTTGTTGTTTACCATGATTTAATAAATCACCAATGTTTACACATACTTGTATTAACAGATTATCTAAAGTTTGCGGATTTCGGTCATTTCTATAAACTAAAAATTAACAAACCTTGCTAGAAACTGAAAAAGTAAAAATCTAAATAAAAGTCACCATTTACATATTAACAGACATTAAAACAATTATAAACCTTATAAAAGCATGTCCTAGTAAAAGATGCAGTGGCTGTCTTTTTAATCAATCCATGGCATTGCAAATTAGTATGTTTTCTGAGGTGTCATTTGATCAGCATTATGCTTCAAAAAATAGATCCAAAAAAGTTAGAAAAGGTAATCATAGATACATATATGCAGAGTCTTCCATAAATGTTGTTTTTTGAAAACTGCTTCAAACACTTCTTAAAATGTTGTATATTATCTACCTAAGTGTAGAGAAGAAAGGCTTTCTACTAGTCTCACTTTTCAGGAAAAATTCAATGCTGTGTTGTGTAGAATGCCCTGAATTAGAAAGAAATAAACAATGAGCACTTATGAGATGCATAAAAAAGAATGAGCAATAATTGCAAACTTTAGTGCTAGAGGCTGAAAAAGTTACCATCTATTATACTACAACTGTGTCATCACGCAGAATAGGTAAGAGAGAAAAAGCAGTATTTCATTACCTAACTAAAATATACTGTCATTCAAATGAAAATATCAGACATTTATTAATTACAAATTATATGCTACAAGCTGTTCTAAGTACTAGCTTACTTAATTCTTACAGTAACCCCATGAGATAAATAATATTTCATACTCATTTAAAGATTAATAAATGTAAGAACAGGAAACTTCAATAATTTGAATAGTTATATTCAAATTAAGTAGGGTTTGAACACAGGCAGTCTGTCTCTGAAAACTGTTTTTCTCTCAGTGATATTAAATATGTTGCCAAAGTATGTTCCTAAGCCACAGAACTGCATACAATATTTTGCGGGAAATGCTTCTTGCATGCTGGCAGAATTGATTGGAAGTTTACACAGCTTTCAAGTATTGTGCAGGTTTTGGTGCATTTTATAGAATAATAATATTCACCTTGTCCCACATCTATAACACTGTCCAACTCTCTATCAATGACATCACAAAAAGTCTGTTGGCATGCTCAGCCAAACCCCATAACAAACGCATTGTGCAATTCCTACAATGCAGTGTAGCTCGTCTGTTCAAAGCCCAGAATGTCTCAGAGGATCTCGTGTGTGCACTTCTCTGGTTACTCACAAAATGAGTGTCTACTATGGACTCTCCATATTGGTAGGGATTGGAGCCAAAATAGTAACAAACCTACATGTTCTGCACATGAGTCCCGAAAATTAAATTTTTTAAAAAATTTAAAAAATGAAAACTCAATCCTTAAGGAGCTCATGGTCTAGTAGGTGATACAAAGGAAGGGACAGTCATCCTGAAAGTCTTCCTAAGAGAAGTAACACCTAAACTGAAATCCAACAGATGAGGGTAGTCTTATCTTTTCTGAGGGTAAAGTTTACATGACAGCAGTTGCCATGAGAAAAGATTTTAGGACCTGGAATAGTGGCTCATGCCTATAATTCCAGCACTTTGGGAGGCCTGGATAGATAGACTAGTCAAGCCGAGAAGTTCAAGACCAGCCTGGGCAACCTGGTGAAACTCCATCTCCACAAAACACACACACACACACACACACACACACACACACACACACACACACACAAATTAGACAGGCATGATGCTGCACGCCTGTAATCTCACCTACGTGGGAGTCTTAAATTGGATGATTGCCTGAGCCCAGATGACAGAGGTTGCACTGAGCTGGGGTTGTGCCACTGACTCTAGTCTGGGCGACAGAGTCAGACTGTTTTTCACACACACACACACACACACACACACACACACACTTGTTCTGTTCTCTTGCTGGGTTGAAGCCCTTCTATTTCATCTACGTCCGAATGCTTTCTGAAATACAAATGTGCCTATATTCCTACCTGCTTAACCTTATTACGGGATTTTGATAAACTACAAGAAAGTAGTTACACTCCTCTGGATGTCTTCCAAAACTTATTTGAAGTATTTGATGCTCAATGTATAAATTGTTCTTCCCTCAAATCCCTTGGATTTTATTTTATTTATTTATTTTTTGAGGCAGAGTTTCGCTCCTTACCCAAGCTGGAGTGCAATGGCGCGATCTTGGCTCACCGCAACCTCCACTTCCTGGGTTCAGGCAATTCTCCTGCCTCAGCCTCCTGAGTAGCTGGGATTACAGGCACGCGCCACCATGCCCAGCTAATTTTTTGTATTTTTAGTAGAGACGGGGTTTCATCATGTTGACCAGGATGGTCTCAATCTCTTGACCTCATGATCTACCCACCTCGGCCTCCCAAAGTGCTGGGATTACAGGCGTGAGCCACTGCGCCCCTTGGATTTTAATGAGTGAGTTATTTATATTTCTTTAACTTGCCACAATCAACCATACTTCTATTATTTTTATGTAATATGATTACCCTGTTAGTAGAAATATAAATGAAATCACTTTAAAACAGTAAGTGGCATTGCTCAGTAGAATTGACAATCCACAAATTTTATAACCCAGATATTCCACCTATCGGAAGATGCTGTCAGGAAAGAGAATCTCTTGATTATTTGCATGAGCAGACATGCTCACAAAACCAAAATACAAAAATAAATCCAATGTACAACAGCAAAAAATGAATAAATTTATTATGCACCAGTTATCCAAACTTGGGTTATCCACTCGCTCTTGATTTTTTACATAAATAGATCTAGACCTTTTAAATATATATATATAGTCAAGTGTTAGGATGTCAGTCTTTTTGAGTAGAAGACATTGGAGAGAATTCCAAAAACGTGCTTCCAATCTGCTTTGGAAATGACATCTCCGGTATCTGGCCCAGATGGTATGCAGGGGTACACCAGTTCCCAGATTCTGTAGTTAAGGCTGCTGCTATAGCACTCACTTCTTCAAGTTCATGGTGACCAGGAGACCTCAGCAGCCAAGAGCTTCTTCTGATACTGGCCTTTTTTCAAATTTGCAGTGGAGCACCTCAGAGATGACATTTCTACCTAAACAGCTTTACAAGTGGCCCAGAAGGCAAGTTTCCAGGGAGTCCTGAAGTGTGGATTGAAACCAAGTTTTTTTTTTTTTTTTTTTTCCTTTGTATGCGGTGTATTTTAAATGACTTTCAAGATACACATATTTTTTTCCTTTAAAAAAGTCTGCTGTAGCAGTTTTGTTCTTGAATTTTGCTGGTCATCCTCATGGTCCCGAGCCCCCAAACTCTGGGTTGTGGAGGCAGCCGAGGCGGAGGCTGGGGGGCCCACACGGCCTGTCCTGGCGGTGCTCGCAGCACTGGCGGAGCAGCTGGGCCCCATCTTGCCACAGCTCACGCATGGGCAGCATGTGAGCGAAAACGTCCATGTATTTCAAAGCAGTAATAATTTAAAATTATGAAAACCTTTCCGCCACTGAACGCTTAGAAGGTGCGGTCAGACAGCGAGGCCAGGGAGGCCGGGGTGCCCCGGCAGGGGCCGTATGGCGCAGGCCTTCCCAAGCCAGGGGGCCCGTGGGCCGGGCTCGGGTCTCGCCCGGTACAGGCCGGGCCTGCGGTGCCGACCAGCCAGGAGCGGCGCCGCCGGGGCACACGGTCTGCGAGGGCCACGTGGCGCCGGCCGGGGGTGGGGGGCAGAGGCCCCGCACTTTCCCCGGAGCCTCGGGTCCCCCGGGCGGGGGTGGGTGCGGACCGGGGTGGTGCCGGCAGACGCGGGCTCAGGGGCTCCTTGCGGCGTTCTGGTTGCCGGGCGAGCTGGAGGCGGAGGAGGACGCGGAGACGCTCAGCCCCGCCAGGCCCGGGGCGTTCGTGGCCGAGTTCTGTCCCGTGAGGCTTTTCCGGCAGCCGGGGCAGCCGCCGTGCTTGGCGGGGACAGCGGCGAGGGCGGGAGAAGGGGCAGGTCGGGGCGGGCGCGCGGGCGGGCACCCCCTGCTCCCTCCAGGGCACCCCGCGGCCTCGCGGACCCGGGGCTGCAGGGCAGCCGCCGCCCGCGCCGGCCCGGCGCACGGTCGTCCTCGCACACGGGCGCTCCCGCCCGGAGCCCGGTGCCCCTCGGGGCCGGGGCGGCGGGCAGGGCCTGGGTCTTCTCCGTCCGCCGGTGGGGGCCGCGTTCTCAGACGGATTGAGCGGCCGCGTGAGGACGGCGTCCGGGCCGCGGGCCGCGGGGTCGGAGGGCGGAGCTCCCCAGGGACCCGGGCCGGGGACGGCGGCGGGCGCGGTGTCCGTAGGCGCCGGGCGACCCCCTCCAGCGTGGGGGCGCCTTCGTGTCGGCCGGTGGCCCGCCGCGGGGGGAGGCGGCGCGGGGCCCCGGGGGCGGGTGCCGGGACTCGGGCTCTCGCTCCCCCCGGCGCTCGGGGTCCCTGCCGTCGACAGCCTGCGCCCCCGGAGGGAGCGTGGGGGTCTCGACGCCGCCGTCAACGATGCCGAGAGCGAACTGTCTGCGGCCCTGCGGTCCTGAGGTCCTGGTCCACGTTCTCCAAAGGCAGCCGGTTCCAGCGGTTCCAGTCCGTGAGGGCTGCGCAGGGGGCAGAACCATCCTCTGTGCCCCTGGTCTCTTCTGGAAGCTCCTCGATGAAACCAGACTCGCGTCTTGGGCAGATACAATCCTGCAGGCGTGGGACGATCTCCACGGAGCAGCAGTGGCAGAAGCACCGTCCGGGCTGTGGCGACGCCTCGGCCTACTCTGTGCCACCCACCCCCAGCACTTCAAGTCCAGGAAAGTAGACGTATGAGCCACAAAAGGCTGGATTACCAATAACTACACATGTTCTCTCGCAGTAATAAAGTTCTAGCCCAGACACTTTTTAGAGTGATTGTGCTTAACGAAGAGTAGAGTTGATGAATGAAGATTCTGTGTATTGACTTAAAGGAAAAAATAAGTCCTTTGCTTCCTCTTTTTCAGAAAATTTCTGATGGGTGTTCACCGATTTGTCTCTCTCTTTCTCAAGTCGTTCAGTCTTCAGAGACAGCTTGTACATCTCCAGGGCCATTTCCACATCATCTGGGCTTGGCAGGCGCTGCGTGAGCTTTCTGCCTGTGAGCACCTGCTCGCAGCCTTCGGACACCGCCCAGCCACATCCGGGCACTTCTGGGTACCAGGTACCAGGTTCTTCCCTCTGAGCAAGTGATACTTTTTGGACTGACCAAAAGTTTTTCATGCGCAACACCACAGCAACTTTCAACATTCAGTGAGGGCAAGATGTGAGGGGTCTCTTCATCGGCTTCTCAAACTTCACCCTGGAAACAATGGCAATTCCTTATATGTGCTCATCACATATGATTTAGACTTCTCCTTACACTTTACTAGACAATATTTCATTGCTCAAATTCTATCATAATTAATCATTCTTTATATTAACTTTCCTTATTCACATTATTATGTATTTTCTGTGTCTTGATGGTCCATGAATCTTATTTTCATTTGAATAAATGCTATCTATCTAGCTGAACACTTAAAAGCCTGTGGGAAAAAATCAAGTACCATAAAAATATACATGGCATGATTGCATTTATAAAAAATAGTAAACTACATAAAACAAAAACATAAAACATGTAAATAATATAGCCATGTATGATAAAATCATAAAGAATAACAGGAAATAAACATAACAATTCAAGAAAGTGAAAAAGCACAACTGTCGTGAATACATAGGGGACCCAAAGATATTGAAAATATTATTTTCTTAATATAGCTAGTAGGTTCACAAATGTTCACTTCATTACTATTTTTCTCTACCTTGTGTGTTATATGATAGTGTTTTATATAAAATACTTTTAATAAAAAATTATTTCCTATGCTATACAGTGATTACATTTACTAAAAGTGTAATTTAATTAGTTTCTCAACCATGTGCTGAGCTAGTGATCCTCTGAGCCCTGGGGGGCCAGGCAGGGCGTGAGGCCTCCGCCTTGGAGCAGTTGTGCATGTTCCCCAGTGCGCTCTAGGACACACTGATGCTTTCCTATGTGTGAAGTGACATGAACAGATTAGACTTGATTCCCTGATAATGCCAGATGAGAGTTTTACCATATTTACCCATTCCCCTTGGATGTTTTACTGAGTTTGATTCTTCCATTTCAGAATAATTATTATTTTTTTTGCCTAATTATTATTTTTTATTTTTAGTCCATAACAAGGAAATAAAAGAAAAATATATACACAGATAAATATATGAACACTCACATGACTGTATATAATGTCTAGCTTTATTTCTAATATACTCCTTTAAACTTCACCAATATACCCATCATAAGCCTTTCTGAATGATATACCACAAAAATCTCTATGGATTCTCTAAAGAACCCTCTCAGGCTGCTTCTTTCAAAGCCTCTGCAGCTGCCTGCACTGTGAAGGCTGCAACAGCAGTCTTTCTCTTCACTTCTCCCTTAGTTTTGCAAAGATCCACTTTGGTTTCAATATCAAACAGAGCATCAGAAATTCCTGAAAATGACTCCCTTGAATACTTGCTGTGGCTGCTTGGAGCATGGATGACATGCCTGTTGATAAAACAGTATGGTCTTTATTAGTTGCCTAAATGTTACAGAAGAGAAACACAAGAGCATGCTACCATTTTAACATTGAATATTTCTAATTTAACAATTTGAACAAGTCACTTCTCAACTGAACTTCCACATTCAATCATCTCTAAAGACTAGTCTGGCCAGGGAAGGTAGTACAAGCCTGTAATCCCAGCCGCTTGGGAGCCAGAGGTGGGCTGATCACAAGGTCAGGGGTGCGAGACTAGCCTGGAAAGCAAGATGAAACCCCGACTACTGAAAATACAAAAAGTTAGCCAGGCATGGTGGCGCATGCCTGTAGACCCAGCTACTCAGGAGGAGGGAGAATTGCTTGAACCTGGCAGGCAGAGGTTGCAGTGAGCTGATTATGCCACTGAACTCCAGCCTGACCTATAGAGAGAGACTGTCTCAAAAAAAAAAAAAAATCATAGTCTATGAAATACATATTAATTAATTATATTTTCACTTTGAGCAAAAACTTAAAAGTGGTAAGTGGTTCAGTGCTACAACAGTAACAACAATATAGAAAACACAGCAATCATTCTTGATAAGAGTATTTAGTTACAATTTTCCAAATTCTTCAAAATAAATTACACACAGTTTGTATTAGTATTTCACAGAGAAGAAAATTGAGGTCTGAGAAATCAAGTGACTGAAGTATCTGTCTCAAGGCACATTATAAATAAGTCCTGATTTTTTAATGCATTATAATAAGTTATAGCACAACAGTGATCATTAAAGTCTTGTTTGTGATTAGCCAAAATTTTATTTTTTTGTTCTTTTTTAAAAAGTCACACTATCATGTTAGAATATGTGACATAAAACATGAAGAATCATCAGAAACAATTTTGTAATGTTTCACATGACCACGGCAGAAGAATATTTTACAGTAGGAGCTAAGATAGTTCATGCAATAGACCAGGAAGAGAAGAACAAACTCTGACGTAAATAAATAAGCTCCAGAGCAGTGGCTCATGCTTTTAATCTCATAAATTTGGGAGGCTGAGGTGGGAGGACTGCTTGAGGTCAGGAGTTGGAGACAATCCTGGGCAACATAGGGACACCCTATCTCGACAAATAAAAGTACAAATATTAGCTGAGCGTTGTGGCAGGTGACTAGTCCTAGTGATTTTGGAGCCTGAGGTAGGAAGATTGATTGAGCACAAAACTCACATTTTGTAATAGTATATGGTAAATGAAACACAGAATCCCTGTTAGCAGCTCCCATAAACAGATGAGACAATCAAATGAAACATAATTTTAATAAAATGCTATGGGCTTCTGAATCAAAATTACAAGGCATTGCTACAAATACAAAAATTGATGTGGTTACCATATGTAAAGCATGTACACATATAAACACACACAGACACACATTCTCTTTCTCTGTATCTTGTGTTAACACGCTGTATCCTTTGTTACAGGGGAAAGAAATAATACAAGAAAAGAAGGATGAAGACACAGTTCTTCCTTTGGTTTCAAAGGTTTGGATGGAAATTCAACATTCAGCTTAATTTACTTAGTGAGAAATTATTATGTGCAATGCACTGCTCAGTTGTTTCAGGAATTGTAAACATCAAATAGAGACACAAACTAGATCTTTACTATTATTTGGAGAAAATGAAACAAATATAGAAATAAGGAAGAAAAAGCTATGTGTCCTAAACAAACCATGTTTCTAATGATGAGGCATTTTGTCAAGGAGGGACATCATCATTTTTCTTTTCAAGTTAGAAAATCAGCTTCATGGAATACACCGTGTTTGAAATCTACTGAAAGTGTTATTCTCATTATTGACTTCTTACCCACAAAAAAAATTGGAAAGAATTATAAACAATAAGGAAACAATTCTCCCAATATTTCCCTAAAGATAACACAATTATTATACTAATTGATTAAATCCCTTTAATTTTTTCTATATTTGTTAAAGTAACCAAATTCTATTTACAATTTTATATGCTTTCTGCTTACTTTATATTTTGTCATAAATATCTTAGTATATTGTATTCCTAATCATCAATTTTTTTATATTTATTTATTGATTTATGTGTTTTGGAGACAGAATCTCACTATATCATTGCAGTGGCATGATCTCGGCTCCCTGCGACCTCCGCCTCCCAGGCACAAGCGATTCTTCCGCCTCAGCCTCCATAGTAGCTGGGACTACAGGTGCCTGCCACTGCACCTGGCTAGAGCTTTCTAGACTTTCTCCCTATACCCCTTGAGCTGGGTTGAGCAGTGCCAGGTAATAAAGGAGGGAATCATATGTCCCACGGCTGCTGAGAGGCCCTTGGAAGGCTTCATCTGCAGCACAAGGAGAAGGAGAAATATTCCTTCTGGAGTGGGGAGGCCAGGAGTAGCCCTAGATTAAATTCTTACATTACCATAAAAGTGAATAGCTGGGGGCTGTGGCTCAGGCTGCAATTCCAGCACTTTTGTAGTCCAAGGCAGGCAGATCACTTGAGGTCAGGAATTCCAGATAAATCTAGCCAACATAATGAAACCCCCTCCTACTAAAAATGCAAAAAAAAAGTTAGCCAGGCCTGGCAGCGGGCAGCTGTAATCCCAGCTACTTGGGAGGCCGAGGCAGGAGAATTGCTTGAACTTCAGAGGCGGAGGTTTCAGTGAACTGCGATAGCTTCGCGGCACTCCAGCCTGGGCGACACAGCGAAACGTCGTTAAGAAAAAAAAAAAAAAAAAAAAAAAAAACCTTTTGTTTTGAAGAAACTTAATCAACTGTGTTAACACCCACCTACGCCCTCTGAAATCCAATTAGAGGAAAGGGGAGTGGTCTTCAGAGATGTATAAAAGGACACCGCAGGAGCCAAGCTCATGCTTCTCCAGCACCCACAGAGTGGCTTTGCAACTGGCCTTGGAGACTTCCAAAAGCTACCGCCACTGCGCCGTGAGACCCTGATCCCTGAGCTGACTTCATCTTTTTGGACAGCAAACTTTAGGTGAGAACGTAGATCTATTTCTGAGGTAAGTGTACACTTTCCAGAGTAGGAGCTGCTATTAGGTTACAAACCAAAACAAACAAAATTTGGGGACTTTATCTGCAAACTTAGATTTTTTTTTTTAGATGAAATGATGTCATTTTCTGAGTTTTAAAAACAGCTCCATTTCTTTTTTTAAATTATTTTAAACATAACCCATAGGTTTACAAGCTCCATTTAACCTATTTACAAATTAAACATTTTTGTCATCTGTCTTGCTGCATGATCCTCAAATTAATGTTATGATTAATTTTTTACTTAACGTATTTTTTAGTTGTTTTATAGATTATAATCATTTTGCAGTAGTTTCCAAATATCTAGTAATTCTTTAATCTCTGAAGACTCTGTAAATGGGTTAGGAGTGTTGTAATCTATGTGTAAAAATGTGTTATATTCTACTCTACTAGGGAAAATGTGCCTATGTTGCAATGTATGCCTGTACATAGGTAGAGTGCTTTGAATGATTTGGGCAAACATTTTTTTCTAAAACACGGTAAAAGTCTCTTCAGAAACCTCAGTTCCTCTGTGGGAGAAAGCCAGAAATGGCTATCCATGTAGGAAAGTCTCACGGGCAACTATGCAGAAATATCAGAAATAGAGGGTTTCTGTATTTATACTGTGTAGAAACCAGGATTTTAGATTTTTCCTTTCTTTGTCTCTTTGTTTGTTTTAGACAGGGACACACAGCCTAGAGTGCAGTGGTGGAAATAATCCTCACTACTGGCTCTACTTAATACCTCAAGCAATTCTTCAGCCTCATCCCCCAAAGTAGATGGGACTACAGGCATGGACCACCATGTTGGGCTTTACATATATAATCTATATAGTGTGTGTGTGTGTGTGTGTGTGTGTGTGTGTGTGTGTGTGTTTAAAGATGGGGTTTCACCATGTTGGTCAGGCTGGTCTTGAACTCCCGACCTCAAGTGATCCACCTGCCTTGGCCTCCAAAGTGCTTGGATTACAGGCATAAACCACCAGGCCCGGCTGTGTGTGTGTGTTTTTAGAGACAGGCTGATCTAGACACTTTGCCATCATGTCGCCCAGTCTAGAACTCCTGAGCTCAAAAAATCTGCCTGACTTGGTCTCCCAAAATGCTAGGATTACAAGTTTGAGCTACCTTGCCTGGCCTACGTTTTCTTCCCCCCACCCTTCCATTTAAAACACCACCTTACTGTCTAGTGCCTTTTATTATTGCATGATACTGAGTATTTTTCTGACTGTGTGAAAGAGTAATGACAATGCTTCCAAAGGGCTTAGAAAACATTTCTATCCTCTGTTAACCCTTCTATATTTTATCAATATATCCCCAAACTAACAGACAGTCCAGGAATAGTAAACATGCCACAAAGTTTTTGTTGATTGAATGAACACAGCAGCCTAAAAAATGATTGTTTGTTCTATCTTGGAGAAGTGCCTTTACCTTGGTTTGTTTTGCCTTGGAGTGTAAAGGCTAGCTTTGCCTGATTTTGGACAAAGAATGACCTCTGCTTTATTTTCAAGCAGGGGCCCTCTGGACAACTCTGAGGGATCCTTGTTACAGTTAAATCAAACGATGAGAGTAGAAGAGCTTAGTTAGCATCCCTTCTCCAAACCAGTCCCTGGCAATTTAGAGTGTAACTACCCCATGAGTTGATAGCTTGATTAAATCCTAGAAGCCCCAGCAACTTGGTGGACACTAACACCTCAAAAAACTGACATTCTTCTGTGCAAAAGAGTTGGGTTTGGAAAGCTGGTTGTGCGTTGACTGGAGAACAATCACATTTTTCTGCAGAGGTTGATGGCTCTTAGTGCCTCAGTTTTCTATTTGTCCTATCTCTGTCATTGCAAATGAAAGCCAATTCTTCTCTAGAAAAAAAAACAAGATGTTATTTGATCACAACCTGATTGAGACTTTGCTTGGATCTTTGTCTCTCCAGGGCAGAAGATTAAATTCTTGTGGTTTTCTTCCCCCAGGAAAATGGACTCAGACTTCCCACAGGCCTTCCGGAAGGAACTCACCTGTGTCATCTGCCTGAACTACCTGGTAGACCCTGTCACCATAGGCTGTGGGCACAGCTTCTGTAGACCCTGCCTCTGCCTTTCCTGGGAAGAAGCCCAAAGTCCTGCCAACTGCCCTATGTGCAGGGAGCCATCACATCAAAAGGATTTCAAAACTAACATTTTTCTGAAGAATTTAGTGACGATTGCCAGGAAAGCCAGTGTCTGGCAATTCCTGAGCTCTGAGACACAAGTATGTGGGACCCATAGGGAAACAAAGAAGATGTTCTGTGCCACGGACAAGAGTCTGCTCTGCTCACTGTGCTCTAACTCTCAGGAGCACGGGGCTCACAAACACTGTCCCATTGAAGGGGCAGCTGAAGAACACCGGGTAAGACACAGTGCTGGGATCACCTGCAGGCTGGAGGGTGGAGGAGTTAAAGAGATGAGAAGGGAGATGAGAACCATTGTGGTGATCACTCCATCCTTTACTGAGTGCCAGGTGCTTTTGGAGGTACCAATGATGAAATTTTGAATTCAATATGCAACTATACCTGCCTTCACAAAGCCTGCACCCAAAAAGAGGGTGATTAAGTGAATGTCACTATTACTTTGACTCTACAGTATAACACTAAAGGCATCGAAAAGCTACCAAAACTACAAGAACAAAGAAAATACATTTTGGAAATGTATTTAATCTTACTGGACAAATGACAAAAGCAGGCGGCCAGCATAGTGGAAGGGTGTTTCACTGATCATTACCTAGGTTACAAGAAATCTTCACTCACCAGTTCCCTAAACTGTTATACATCTGAAACCTCAGATTTGAAAATACTGAGGATGAGCAGTGAAAAAACTTGGTTTATTTTCCTCTCTCTAGTCTGTTCATACATTTTAACCCTTGCCTGCGTATCTCACTCAGAGTATGGAATCTATGGTATTTGATTTTCTGTTGCTCACCCTCATAATTCTTTTGCAGGAGAAGCTCTTAAAGCAAATGAGGATTTTATGGGAAAAAATTCAAGAAAATCAGAGAAATCTAAGTGAGGAGGTAAAAACAAGCATCCTCTGGAGTGTAAGTATGAGATCATGTGTCTTCAGGACATGTTTGAGTCAGGCATGCCGAGAACATTTATATTAGCAACTTGAGTTGAAATTCTCATATGCCAGATTTTGTCATATGTTTATTTATAGCCTGGAAAACAACCTGACTGTTCAACATAACAATTGTTCAGGTGTTCTGGAAATGTTTTTCAGATAAGTAAATATATATATGTATATTTACATATATAAATATATATATATGTAAATTCTGAGAGGCCAGTGTGCGCTTAAAATTAATCAGTATTTCAGGCAGAGGTTTCTGTATGAGATGAATTATGTAATACTGATTAAATAATATGTAAATGAGAAATAAAGGCATTTAGCAGTAAATATGATGTTGCTCCTAGGGAAAAAAGTGGGTGGAAACAGTAATTTAAGAACTATGCCTGTGTTAGTGAAATCTGATAGCAAAGGACCCAGACCATGATGCCTGTTTGAGTAGGAGAAAATGTAACATGATGAAAAGCTGAGGAGAAGAAACCAAAATGACGAGGGGAGTGAGAGAACAGTTTGTCAGTATTGGGAGGAGAAACACAATGGAATGGGGATTCATGTTCTTAGAATGGTGAGGTGAGACTGTAGCTTTAGACAGAAGAAGGGAGGAGACAGAGCAGAGGTGGTCAGTTTCAGAGATGGGGGCTACAATGTTTATTGAGATCTTTTTTGTGTGATGACTTCTGACCCTGATTAGAATATACTGACAACATTTACTAAGAATGACTGTTTAGGCTGTGAAGTACAAAGATTTGAGACTACAGACTAATTGAGTAACAAATATATATATATATTGTTGATGATGATTTAACAATCAATGATAAATTTTACTTGTTTTCTAGTGGTATTTCAGATTTGAGAGGACATATATTTAAACATTTAAATCTAAAGGGCTTTTATGCAGGTGTTCAAGAATTGATGAATTATAAACATTTTGAAGGAAGGTCTTTTTTTAGGTTCTGGGGTACATGTGCAGGTCATGGAAGATTGTTGCATAGGTACATTCATGGCAAGGTGGTTTGTTGCCCCCATCCCCCCATCACCTATAACTGACATTTCTCCCCACGTTATCCCTCCTACCTTCCCTCCCACTATTCCCCCCAGCACCCACAATGGACCTCAGTGTGTGAGGCTCCCATCTCTGTGTCCACATGTTCTCATTGTTCAACATCCACCTATGAGTGAGAACATGTGGTGTTTGATTTTCTGTTCTTGTGTCAGTTTTTTGAGAATGATGGTTTCCAGGTTCATCCATGTCCCAACAAAGGACACAAACTCATCATTTCTTATAGCTGCATAGTATTCCATGGTGTATATGTGCTACATTTTCTTTGTCCAGTCTATCATCAATGGGCATTTGGGTTGGTTTCAGGTCTTTGCTATTGTACACAGGGCTGCAATGAACACATGTGTGCATGTGTCTTTATAATAGAATGATTTCTAGTCCTTTAGGTATACACCGAGTAATGAGATTGCTGGGTCAAGTGGAATTTCTATTTCTAGATCCTTGAGGAATTGCCACACTGTCTTCCACAATGGTTGAACTAATTTACACTCCCATCAACAGTGTAAAAGCATTCCTATTTCTCCACATCCTCTCCAGCATCTGTTGTCTCCTGATTTTTTAATGATTGCCATTCTAACTGATGTGAGGTGGTATCTCAATGTGGTTTTGGTTTGCATTTCTCTAATGCCCAGTGATGATGAGCATTTTTCATGTTTCTTGGCCTCACATATATCTTTTGAAATGTATCTGTTCATATCCTTTGCCCACTGTTGGATGGGTTTGTTGGTTTTTTTCCTGTAAATCTATTTTAGTTCTTTGTAAATTCTGGGTATTAGCCCTTTGTCAGATGGGTGGCCTGTGGATATCGCTCTGGTTCTGTGTCTCACTCAGTGGGAGCTGCACTCCAGAGAAGCTTCCTTTCAACCATCCTGGTCTCCACTAAGGAAGATCTTTTTAACTTATCCTAGTGTTTGCAAAGAATGAAAATTAAACGAAGGAAAGGTCAGGATGAATTAGTGGGTTCTGTGAGGTGGAAGTAGACCTGGGTATGTAACCTACAAAATCCATGTCTCTCCAGGCCTATGCACTTCTTCGTGCACAGATGATCAGGGTTGAGTATATGAAGGTGCATCCAGTTCTCCATAAGGAAGAAAAACATTTAGAGAGACTGTGCAAGGAACACCAAGAGATATTTCCACAAATCCAGAGAAGTTGCATCAACATGCATCAAAAGAAGAAGCACTTGAAAGAAATGTATCGGGAACTAATGGAAATGTGTCATAAACCAGATGTGGAGCTGCTCCAGGTAAGAAATGAGGATGTCCCTTGAGACACTTTGTATTAGCTGACATTTACATCTTTGCTTTTCATTGGGTACCAAAGACATACTTCATCTCCTGCATTGATGGTGATAGACATTCCCACCTAGTTATAGAGATAAACTACAACTCCTAACCTAATCATAGAAACAAAGCTTTAGGGAGCTGTGCAGATAGATTTCCACAGAACATTTTCCACCTCAAGCTTTCTTCTCCAGTTCATTTCATTAAAACTCTGGAAGAGAAAACTTTCATGTGAAAATAATATTTTTGTCTATGTTGGATGATACATAGAAATTATGAAGAAACTAACATTTCCTTCTTCCTTTTTTTGGGCAGTCCTAGGTTTGAAATGCCCTTGACTTGAGCCACATTACCCCTCAGGAACTAGCCCTGAAAAAGACCACATTGTAGACAGCTGCAGCAATGCACAGTCACTACTCAACCTTTCTCTCTCACTCAGATCCAGGGTCCTGAATTTATCAGAAACAGATTCTGTCAATTGGTCTTACTGGTATTAATGTGAGAAATGAGAATACATTTTAAAAGACCTGCAGTGATAGTACGTAGTACTTCGAAAGTTTTCAAAACCTAAAGACTAGACAGGTGGAATCTAACAACTTGTGTGTTCATTTGCTTCCTTCTTTTGAGACAGAGTGTTGTTCTGTCACCCAGTCTGAGTGCAGTGGCCTAATCTCAACTCACTGCAACCTCTACCTCCTGTGTTCAAGCAATTCTCCTGCCACACCCTCCCCAGTAGCTGAGACTGCAGGCATGCACCATGACACCCAGTTAATTTTTTTGTATTTTTATCAGAGATGAGGTTTTGCCATGTTGGCCAGGCTAGTCAGGATCTCCTGTCCTCAGGTGATCCATTCACCTTGGCCTCCCAAAGCGTTGGAAATACAGATATGAGTCACTACACCCAGCCAGAATAACAACTTTCTAAAGAAGTATCTTTTTTCTCTCTCTCTTTACAGGATTTGGGAGACATCATGGCAAGGTATGTTTTTGGTCATCATTGCAGGCCGAAGCACAAGGTGTGCTATGAAAAACATCAAGCTGTTTTCAACAAAGTGAAAACATAATTTGTTAACATAATGTGTCAGTGTGATTGTGTGTGTATGTGTGTGTACTCAGGTGTTCGTGTGTTATGTTGAATATGTTTTCTTATGCCCTGTATCAGATTTTAATCTTTTCTTACTTTCCCAAGTGACTCAGGGGGTAATGTTTTGAAGAGTTCAATGCAGAAGTTACTAGGATATAGTTGCCTAATTTTAAGATTCAGAATCATAATTAGAAACAAACTATTTGGTGGCAGATAGAGAGAGAGGCAATTATCTTTCAGTGGTAGTAGGTTAGAAATGGAGTGAATCCTTAGAAAGATTCCCTAAGAGAGCCATAAACCCATCCTAGGATTGTGGAGTTACATGGCAATATCAGAAGTGGGTTTGAATGAAGGATTTCCTGTTGGAATCTATTTCTTAAACACAGACACCAGAAAGGTTAACCAACTGCACCTGCTTCCTTGCAGGAGCGAGTCCTTGCTGCTGCACATGCCCCAGCCTGTGAATCCAGAGTTTACTGCAGGGCCCATCACTGGACTGGTGCACAGGCTCAACCGCTTCCGAGGTGAGTGTCGCCGTCTTGCTGGGATCAACATGTAATGTCTTCAAGTATGGTTTCTATGGGCAGTTTTCCTAGTGTAATGATATTTCATCTGGAAGAAACTAGTTTGTGAATAAGTCTTTATATTTATAGTTTCACTATCATCAAACAGACTAAATTAAAAGCTGGTAAAATGTAATAAGAATCAGCCATATAACATATTACTTAGAAAAACATAAAACATGCAGAATGGCTCCTTAGGACTTAGAAACATTCTCTGACAAAATTTCATGTATACAAGTATTACATGAGGTATACAGAACTGAGTTAATTCAGGACATTTCAACTTCAAATTAAGTGCTGTTAATGATTGTGATTTGGTGACAGTGTTTTTTTTTTTTTTTAAGTAAACTTCAGGTGAAGTTTCATAGCATTTGTAATTTTAATCATGTGCATTTTAATCAACCAAAACACCTATGAGTAACTTAAATAACAATGCAAATCTGAGAATCTGCAAACAATAGGAAAGTGATTTGGTGGTTGATGAGGCCTTAGATAGAACTCCAGGACAGATCATGATCAATCAGGCAGATAAAAGAAGTCTGTGCTGAAATCCAGCATGAAAGTCAGATAATTCCTGCAAGGAATCTGCACTTTCCAGAAGATGGATTCAGATTTTCTCTTTAAGTATGAATTTGCTTACTTAAGTGGCAGATCATATTTCTGGCAAAGTGATAATTTTTTTAGGTGTAAGAATGGCTCCCCACCTCGTCTCCTGTCCCCAGCCTCCTGCTCTTCCCTGACAGGGAAGAGGAAATGCACATATATTTTATTGCCATGGACTTGGATGCAGTGCAAGAGCTTCCAGTTTTTCAGTTGTTATAAGAAGTAGCTGACCAGACTTAGGCATGACAATCCTCCCCTTATATTTTTGAGTTTATAGAAATTGTGGTCCTTGTAGTTTAGCCATGTACTTATGCAGGTATCCTAACACCCTCTGATTCCAACATTTTTCCAGACAAAAGTTGCCTTTTAATCTTGACCTGTGGTTTCTAGTGAGAGTCTCTTTCTTATCTGAACCTAAGAATGTAGAAGCTGCTTTTCGCTGGAACATTCTCTTTTTTCTACAGTGGAAATTTCCTTCAATTATGAAGTAAGCAATCCCATTATCAGCCTGTTTGAGGATGTGAGAAGTTGGATGTTTAGACCTGAACGGGAAGGTGGATCTGTGAATTCTGACAGACCTGACTATTTTGCTGCATGGGGAGCCCAGGGCTTCTCCTCTGGGAAACACTATTGGGAGCTGGATGTGGACGACTCTTGGGACTGGGCTCTGGGTGTCTGTAAGGACTCCCAGATAAGGAATAATGGCACCATGATTACATCTGTGGACATATTTCTTCTTTTATGTGTGAAGGTGAATCATCATTTCCGTCTCTTAACCAGCTTTCCAATGCTTGCTCACTATGTAGAGAAACCTCTGGGCCGGGTTGGTGTGTTTCTGGATTTTGAAAGTGGAAGTCTGAGTTTTTTTAATGTAGCCAAGAATTCCCTCATATGGCGTTACCCGGATGGCTCCTTAAATTTCCCTGTCAGGCCTTTCTTTTACACTGGCCACAGATGATTAAGATAAAGAAAGCTGACTGTTTGGGAACTGCATGTACAAGGGAGTCCTTCACTGTTCAAGCAAAGGAATCATACTGTTCAGGCTTTTTTTCTGTTTTAGTGTCACTTTATTACAGTTAAATAAAAAATATGTAAAATGCAAAATATTTTTGTATGCTTTTCTACAATTAAAATAATCTCTAATGGCCCATTACCTAAAGTGTATATTGTGATTTTCAACTGCTTTGTGAATTTATTGGATGGAATTCTGGAAATATGTGGGTGTGTGATTCCAGCTGAATGATCTCAGGCAGGAACATAATTTGCACATCATGGACAGTCAGGATTTTGTACAATGCATTTGCAAGTGTGGGAGCTCCCTCCTATTGATACAATAAAGTCTGCACCTCATCACTTTAGGGGGAACATTTATTTTACACCTAAATTGTCACTGAATCTTTGGGCAAAAATGAGGATTTAACAGGCATGTGTCCTATGGTGACAAAAACACATTCTGAGAAACGCATTATTAAGTGATTTTTATCACTGTGTGAACATCAGAGTGAACTTACAAAAACCTAGATAGAACAGCCATCTGCAGACATGGGCCAAATGGTGCAGCCTGAGGAGCCTTGCTTCTCTGAGAACTTGCCAGCAATGCCTGAGCTAGAACCCAAAAGGTTTAACCCACATTGACTTCTGTAGCTGTTTAAAAAAGCAAACAGCATCACCCAGGGGAAAATAGACAGAGGAGCAGACTGTCTGCTTTAAAATGTGTTTATACTTAAAATTCACACAGATTGTGAATTCTCACTGATAACCTAGACCTGAGACATCATCATCACCTCACGTTACAGTGGGAACACATTAGTGTCAGGAAAAAAGAAAACAAGCCAAAACAAGCAAAACCCAGTTCTGAGAAAAACCCAGATTCTAGTGAGTCAACTGAGTCTGTCTACCTACCACATGGTCATTTTCATGATCACCAATTAAATAATGGCAACAGATGTTCCACTCCCAGTCTAGCAGATGATCCTGACTGATGTCTGGGGTTCCTCAGTTGGGGCTGTTACCTCGAATATATTCAAAGGGCCTCTTCACGTAGCCACTTGGGCTTGCTCACAGCATGGTAGTTACCTTTCCACAGTGAAGATTCCCACAGAGTCAGGAGAAGTGTTATTATGCTAGAGTAAAACATCAGCTATAGTCACAACACTACACAAAGTAAAGGGACTAGAACATTCAACAGTAGCAGTCTTGAAGTTACATCATAGGAAGAGAATGTGGGATGGAATGTATCTTTAAGAAGTGGACATTGAGGATCTACATCCAGAGACTGTGGTCCTATAAAACATGAGCTCTAAGAAGCCCTTTAGATCTGCCCCAGATTCGTGTAAAAGGGCAATTGACAATTGAGACCAAAAAAGAATTAAATATTCTTTTGGAATTTTTCTTCAAGATTTAGTATCAACTGGACAATCATTATGAAAACAACATGGCAAAACCGTTGAGGAAGATGCACAAGATATTGAAGTAGAGGGAGTGAAGGATGATCCATCTCCTTCAAGATGACCAGAGACAGACCCACTAACTCTAGGACAGTGAGATGAAAAAGGTCAGTGCACCCTTGGCAGGAACCCCTCTGATGTCTCTAAGTGGCTGGAAACTATTAATGTAGGCCTTCTGAGTGCCTTGTACTTTTCAAGATTTCTTGATGGTAAGAGCCACTAACCAGATTTCATAATACATAGAATACCTTCAGCACAGAGGGTGAGAAAGTCTTTCCTTCAAAAGCCAGAAGTTCAGAAACTTGTAGCCACGGCATCCAATGGACCTTACTGTAAGTGTGGACTAAAGAGAGAGAAGCATTGGCTTTAACCTCAGATAAACGCTGTTCCATTCTCACTGCCCTGTGACTCCCATACTCACAAGGGAAGGTGAGGTTAGGTGCTGTGGCTATTCCTTCTTCTGGACTGTAGAAATGTTTGATGCTGACTCAGAGATATGTTCTCTGTTTATTAAAATCTAATGCCTATTAACATTCTGCTGTGAAGGAGATAGGCTGTGTCCTGTCACAGGCCTCTCACCCTGTGCCCATATGTTCCACTCCTCTGGCCCTTCGTGATCCATGATGCCTGCCAGAATCACTGAGATTCTTCTCCACCTCCATCAGTCCTCTGGCCCAGGTCTCAGAACACAGGTCCCTGTCTATCCATTTCTCATTATCTGCCCTTATCCTTCAAATTCACAACATAAGAAAAGTTGGTCATCAAAATATCCTGGAATGGGAAACAAGGGTTTCCTCTTTGGCCTGAGACCCAGCAATGCAGATGCAGGATTCAAAGGTAGGAGGAGGAAGCAAAAGTGGATGCCCTTGAAACTACTCAGTCACATCCTTGTGACATCTGAAAAGGTAAAAGGTATTTGGGGTTAAACAATTGGAACGGAGAAAGAGGACAGTCACGTTCAGGTGTATATGGAGAAAGAGAGATTCTGTCAGTGCCTTACACAAAGTAAAACTCTCTTACTTTAATGGGATGTACCCATGCATGTGTCAGAAAAGTAATCCTAGGTGAGAGAAAGCAAAGTCATAGTGAAGAAGGGATCCAGATAAAGAAGGGAACAGGCAACATTTCCTGCACATTTCAAAATGATCATTTCCCGGAATTAGCATGAAGTGTCTGTTGTATATCAGTATCCAAAGTGAAAAAGACAGCTGAGAGTAATATGGTGTCATGGTTTAGAGCAATGTCTTGAAGTTAAACTGCCTCACTTTGATTCCCACACCCACTGCTTATAAGCCTCATTCCCAGAACAAAGTGCCTTTCTCAAAGCAATGTGTGTGGATGTGGACTCCATGGGTGTGTTATGCGTATATTTACATAATATAGTGTTGATATATACACAGTAATTGTGTGTACACACACACACACACACACACACACACACACATATCCTGCACCTATATAAAATAATTGGATCAGTACCTTGCAAAATGGTTAAAATTTACTTAAACAAACAGCTATAAGACAGAGAAACTGTAAAGGTAGTTCAGCCAAAAAAAAAAAGCAAATAAATGGGAATAAGAGAAATAACAGAAACTTATGAGGAGGCAAGGAAAAAAAGAGCAAATCATTGAGAGAGAACCCAAATTTAAGATAGCAGTAAGTGAAAGTGCCAGAAAAAGCATTTTAAAACCCAAAGAACTATAAATCGTTCTACTATAAAGACACATGCACATGTGTATTCATTGCTGCCCTGTGTACAATAGCAAAGACCTGGAACCAACCCAAATGCTCATCAATGATAGACTGGACAAAGAAAATGTGGCACATATGCACCATGGAATACCACACTGCCATGAAAAACAATGAGTTCATGTCCTTTGTAGGGACTTGGATGAATCTAGAAACCATCATTCTTAGCAAATTGACACAAGAACAGAAAACGAAACACCACATGTTCTCACTCACAGGCGGGTGTTGAACAATGCAAACATGTAACTCAGGGAGAGGAGCATCACACACTGGGGGCAGTTGGGGGAGGCTAGGGGAGGGACAGCAGGGGGTAGGGAGTGTGGGGAGGGATAACATGGGGAGAAATGCCACATATAGTATGCACCTATGCAACAACCCTGCATGATCTGCACATGGACCCTAGAACCTAAAGTACAATTTAAAAAAATTAAAAAATTTAACAAAGTTCTTTAAAACTTCTAGCATTTGCATTAGAAGATTGATTAGAGAAAGGACACATTTGCATATCACCTGGGACGGAGGTTTCATTGGTTCTCACACTCAGGGTTCTAAGATGCCATGATCGTGACATGCAGCAGTCACAGATCTCAAGGATCACTGGAGCTCTCCAACCTGCCTCAAAAGAAAGCAGAAAATGCTGAAGGTCTCGGCTAAGGGATTCACAATCTAGGACTTGGGCTTTAGCCTGTGAATCACCTTCCTCTAAGTTGTCCTCAATTTGTAGAGTTGTGACACAATGCTACTTTTCAGCTCCCAGAACATCTCAAATGACACCACAGGCTGCTCCCCTAGGCTCCTAAGCCTTGCTGTGTCTCCTAGTCTTAGTTTGGAGAGCCATGGTGGTTCCAGTCACCCTCAGAGTATGTGAGGCAGACACCCCAGCCAGTTTATAGTGGAGCCACAGAAAAATGGGAGACTTAACGAGGCTGTGTGAGGACACTGGGAATATGAAGTATAAAGGACTGAACCCATATGTTCTGGCTTCAACATTTTTCCCAATCACCAAGGTGTGCACCCACTCAGGACTCAACTTTCCTTTTGTTCAGTGATGCCTGTCAAATAAGCTTTAAATAAACTTCCATAGATTAGGGAGATCTGGCTCTTAGCTTAACAGGTTCAATGAAGGACTTCACATGACTGATTATCTGTGAGAAATGAACCCTGATTTCCTGGGGTTGAGAATATTATAGATTTTATAATGTCTTCACATTTCAGTCCACATTTATTTTATGAATATGCTCCAAAATTTTATTTGCTTTCTTTTTTTTTGAAGACGTGTTCATATTTCAGTCCACCTTTATTCTGCAAACTATGCTGAAAATTATTTTACTACTTTCTAACTCTCTCTCTCTCTCTCTCTCTCTCTTTCTGAGACATGGGTATCTCATTTTACTATAAAAATCTGCATTCTCTATCTACTAGATTATTCTTTCAAATGTAAATAGATTTTGTACTATCCATTCCATAAGTAATTTATACTGCCTTTTACTTTGTAATTTACTACACATTGGTTTATTACACTTTGTGTTTCTATAACAGAATTCCTGAGGTTAGGTATTTTGTAATAGAAAGAAGTCAATGCCCACAATCCTGGCTACTGAAAGTCTAAGATTGGGCAGATGGACCTGGTGAGGGACTCTGGTAGAGTTCATTTATTCCAGGAAGTGGAGAAGAAGCAGGCAGGTTCAAAGACATTACGTGGTGAGAGAGAAAGCAAGAGAGAGAAACCAGGAAGACAGATTTTTTTTAAAACAACTTGCTCTCTCAGAAACATAATCATTCCTGCTGAAGCTAAACTTCACAACCCCATCTCACCCCAAAAACATGAAGGCATTCCCATGACCCAAACACCTCGGAGTAGGCCCTACCTCTCAACACTGACAAACTGGAGATCAGTTTCAACATGGGATTTCACAGAAAGGAGCCAAACCATAGAACATATGATAGTTTAAGTGATGGTAGCCTCCTCATTTTAAGTTTTATTTTCTCCTTCCCTATCACTTTATCTTTTTTTAATAAATTGAAGATCCAGGAAAAGTTTCAAAATCAGCACTATGAAATAAAATTTTGTTGTAATTATTTAAAACCTAAACATAATGATATTTTCTTAGACTGTGAATCTGGCATTCAATCTATTTCTTGATTTTGTTGGCATTCGTCACTTAGAATTTTCATTCATTATGTTCTTGGAAACTTCAATGCAACATTTCTTTATATTAGGTCTTTTATTTGTTCATATATTTGTTAGCTGCACATGTAGTATGTATTATGTTCTAAGAATTGCATTAGAAAGTGAGAATATAGTGGCAAATAAGACCAATTCTGGCCTTACCATTTTAGAATGTACAGTTTCATAGTAATATCTACAAATTGAATGAGAATTTGTTGGATATTATGAGGAGCTAGCATAATATTCTTAGAGTGTGTAATAATAACTGTCTGGTCTACAGATGGTGGGAGGAATTTCCTAAAATGCTTTTGTTTGAGGTTTTCTGAAAAGTAATGAATGATTAGGATTTAGAGACATAATCAGCCACATAATTGGATCTACCCATCTAGATCAGACTTCAAGAGAAAACTAAGAGCTCTAATGAGTTCAGTAACTTAGATATTCAGCACTTTATTCTTCTACCCCAACTTAGTTTAAACAGGTGAGTAAAACACATTGTTTACAACACGAATGCCTTGGATAAATTATGTGAAATGCCAGAAACAAGACACAAAGAACCACATATTGTATCATTTGATTTGCACAAAATGTCTACAATGCACAAATCCATAAAGATCTTAGGTATATATACTTATTTGTAGCTCTAACTCTCACTATGCATATAAAAATAGAGACAATTATAAACAAGAGACAAGAATAACACAGAAGAGAGAATTCTCAGATTTTTCTCAAGAACAAAAACAAAGGTTCTCTAATAATTATATATATGGACTGCAATTCTTTCTTTTTCAGATATGGTTGAGCTTCCTTGAAGAGACTACATAGTTAAGTGTGTTGATTAATACCCTGCAATGGAGATTGTATTGCTTAGGTAGAGTATCTTTAAGGTCCCATGTAATTGTTTTAAAAGGTATAAACCTTAAAAACTATTTTGAGTTTGTTTCATTGTCTTTTAGCCACTCAATAATAAATTTTCTGTGTATTCTTTTCCCAGTGTCGTAGAGACTAGAAGCCCAGAACATCTATTTCTTCATAATTCCTGCCAGCAGAATTTTAGATTGTATTCCACAAATACAAGGCATTAACAAAAGCATTGGAGGGGATAACAGAAGCAAGTATCACTCCTGTTCACGTGGGTGCAGCAAAGAATCACATGGGACAGGACATGCATATGACAGACATAAGGTTTTGCTAGTGACTGTGGACATTGTCTATCAAAATACTCCCACTAGTGCTGCAGAAGTCTGAGAAAATCAATGACTACTTCCCATGTTAACTAAACAATTTTGATCTTCTAGAAGTCACTGGCAGATTTCCTTGGCTTTTTCTTCCTAAGATTTTCTATAAAACAGTTATTTTATAAGAGCTGTTTCTAGATTCCTTTATTAAATATCTTTCTGTTTGCTATAGCTACAGTGCTTTCTGTCTTCATGGTCATAGCAAGACTTGTTGAGAAAAAATGTGCAAATGACATACCAATAATACAACATGTTTATAAACAGCAACTTTTAATATAATATGCTATATTTTAATTTCTTATTGGTATCATCATTGATGCCATGCTCTACTTCACATGTCAAAAATATTTTAAATTGGCTATAAATATATATGCTTATATTTAATCTATGAGAAAAAAATGAAATCATTAGCTTAAGAGCATGAATTATTGTCACTTCTAGGAATCACTTAAGGAATAACCATAATAGATTGTTGTAATAATTATGTTTTTTTAATTCACAGGTAGCCTTACTGAAGCATATTCTGACTTTTATTTTCAATGGGCTAAACAAACAAAATTTTATGTCTTGATTTTCTCACTTTCAGTTTGTAATACATATTTAATTTCCATAGTCACTGGGTAACTATAACATGGAAAACACAATATTTCTAAAATTAGCTATTTGTGTTTAATATCATTCATTAAATAAAATGTAGTTTTTAAAAGAATTGCCTCTGATGGCAGTGGTGGCCTATCTGGAGCAGCCTCTGTGGGGGTGCCAGCTGCAGTGGGGGAGGCACAGCCAGGGATGCACACTCCATGGAGCCAGCGGGAGCCAGGAACAGGTGGGAAGCCTGCCCCCTGCTGAGTTGGTAAGGCAGAAGAGCTAGGCTCAGGGACACAGCTGCAGCTATCCAGCTGCAGCTCCAGACTCAGGATCCCTGCACTCTTGGGGACCAGGAAGCGCCTCTCCCCCAAGTGGCTCAGATGTCTCTGTTCTTACTCCCTGGACTCTGCCTTTCCCTTGGCACCTGCAATAATTTTGGAGGAAAGCTGTGGTCAAGCCCGAGTGCTGTTGCAACCCAGCCAGTTGTGCACATACTAAAGACAGCACTGACAATATCCCCCACCACTGCCTTGGTGTCTTCCAGATTTGGGGTGCCAAGGAGCACAGGAGGGAGACTGGAAGGGGCTAATGGCAGCTTGGCACAGGGTTGCAAGTTCTCCTCTGTGAAAACAGAGTGGTTGAGTTGTACTGAATGCAGATGGTGGCAGGCAGACAGGTTCTTGGGCACAAAGGGTGGGTCCCTGTTGAAACTCAACCTTCAAGCCAGGGATGGGTTACCAGTTCCAGGTGGAGTCTGTGGCTTGGAGTGAGAACTTATGGTGCTTTTTTTGGCTCATCCACGGCCACCTATTGATCAATCAGCACTCAATTCCTCCCTTCTGAGCATATAAAAACCCCAGACTCAGCCAGACTCACACAGACATCGGTACTACCAGCCGCAAGAAAGAGTTACTCACTTTAGATCTCTGGTGAGCTGTTTTGTTGCTCAGTGAAGCTTCTCTCTGTCATGCTCACCTTCCAGTTTTCCACTCATTCTACTTGGACGTTGAACAAAAACTCAGGACCTGCCAAATGATGGGACTGAAAGAGCTATAACACAAACGGGGATGAAACATGGCCCCTACTCATCACTAAAAGGAGAGAAGAGAGAAGAGCAGTGGCCCTTTTGGAAGCCTAGATCTAGGTGCTCCCCAAGCCAGGGCTGACACTCTTTGAGGCTCTGCAGTTTCTGGTGTCTCCAAGCTGCCTGGCACCCACAGTGGAAGATAATTTTAATACACCTGGTCCAGCCACAGCCTCACTGGGTGCCAGCACCTGTGCCAGGGCCTAGAGCTGCCCACTCTACCACAGCTGGCACACCTGGCTGTGAGCAGTGGCCAGAACCCACACTGGCTTACACACACCTCACTGCTCTATGCCTTGCTCACTCTTGGCAGGCACAGAATCTGAGCTGCTAGCATGAGCCAAGCACAGCCTGCTGGGCCTAGTGGATGGAACCAGCCCCGTGACCTGAAAAGAGCTCAAGCAAAGATGCTACCGGCCACAGATGGAAAGGTGGCTGGTTCTGAGCTGGAAAAGTGACACCCTAAGGATCCTGTGACCCTTCCATCATATTTTCTACTTTGAACTCGAGAAAAAATATGTAAAATTAAAAGTCCAGTATTAAAGGTAACTGATTCCATATTTCTGTTAATATCTACAACTGTTATTTAAAATCTGTTCTAAATTTTTAAATTATACCTTGACATTGTTCAATTTTATGTTTATAATTAGGATATGCTTTAAATTATTTACTTTGGCTTTCAAGGAAATTTAAATATTACACAGAAATGTGACACTAATAAAAAACAAATATGCTTTCAGAGTAGTTTGATTATTTAGGACACAGGACTATTTAATTATTCTAGTCTCCTAGATAGCAGCTCAATATATTTTTCATACTTTACTGCACCATTCTGTGATACATAAAATGTAAAACTAAAGATATATATTAAATTGTACCTGAGACTATTTTATTTCATTTGATGTATTAATAAAAATTCAGGTTAGTGTATACATGACTATTTTAAGCAACATGAATATGTTTCCATTGTTAATGTTTTTGCAATATAATACATAAGTTGTATAGTTCTCTATGTGTACAGATATAAGTTCAATGTGAGCATTAAATGTCAAATTGTATTTTATTTAACTCATATAATTAAATTTCATGGTAAGGTGTTGAGGTATTATCTGATGATAAATATTAAAATAAATATTAAAATATTAAACAATTTTCTTTGAAAAGTGTTTAAATAATTTTTAAAAATAGCATGCTCTTCTTGTCTGTAAATGCTATGGAAATTTAAAGTTATCTTTTTATGTCTAAATGTTCAAAGACCCTCAAATTAACAATCAATTTAAAATTTGTAGTTTTCTTGAAGGTTTTAGTAGCAGGCAACTTTTATAAAATGTAGAATGTGAATTGAAGATTTATGTGTCTGTAAAACTCATTATGGAAATAGGTTCAGAGTGTTCCATCAGAAAACAGCACCTGCTTTTGTTTAAGTTCTATTTTGTGAGAAAACAAATTTAATCTATTGCAGAACTAATCCAGTTACATGCATTTTGTGAAATATAATACATAAAAACAAATTATGGAAAATTTTGACTCAGATATTCCTGTTTCTGTAAAGCTTTGCCTTTCATTCTCAACCAAATATGTTGCTGATATCATGCTTATCAAAAAACATAATGTTTCATGAAGTTTGTATCTTAAAAAGAAACTTTACAATTGTTATTTTTTTTACTTTTATTTTGAAAAACATTTTATAAACTTAAGGAGATGATAATCTGAATGTAATTTACAGGATAATGCACCACATTAAAAGTAGAGGGAAGAAAGTGAAAAATATATTCAATAAACCAACTTGCAATTCTGGATTGTTCCTAAATATAGTAAGCTTTTGTAGCCAAATAAAAATTGATGGACATAACTTTTTTTAAATCAAACCCTACTCTATATAGAAATCTGAGGTTTTAGAGACTAGAGAAAACCATATATAACAGACAGAATTTTAAAGAATAAATGAGACATTTTCTTTGCGTGGCCTGAGCTATATTTAGTGTTTAAAATATGCATATGTAATATTATCTCTTAAATTATTAATTTGCACATAGACATATACATTATACAAAAATAGGTTCAAATGTTTTTCTCAATTTAAATGAAGGACTTTTTAGGGCTAGAATAATATTTTAGATTAAATCATTGATATCTTTCTAATGACAACATGTCATACTGGTTCATTTTTAGCGTTTTGCAAACATGTTCTTTTAAAATTTTCCAAATGCACATATGAAGTAGAGATTACAATGAACCTCCATGCAACAATTTCCCAACTATCAGTGCTTTCTTCTGTAGTAACAGATGATCTACTAATCTCATCTTAACATCTATATTAGCTTTGACATTGATTCTGAAACCACAATGTGGGATAAAGTTTCCATCTCAGTTTTGAAGCAGATGAGAAAAGCATGGCCAAACCACAATGAAGCTCTTCAAGTTTCTCTGCAAAATGGTACAAATCAATTTTTCTTACTTTTTTTGGCCAAAGCCGGTTGCCAAAGGTGGCCAGGTTCAGCTCAGTAGGCGTGGAAGTCTTCTCCCTCAGTGAAGCACTGCAAGTCCTGTGGCAATGGTTGGGATGTATTAATTATTTTCCAGGGAGCATAGTGAATAAATTATAAATTTGTCAGTTGACTTGAACAAGAGTAACGTTATTTTTTGGAGTCTTCCTATCCAAGGGTATAGCATTTATTTTCAATTTGTTCAAATCCACTTTGTGTGTCTTGGGAAGTTTTCTTACTTATGTAGCAAAACAACAACAACAACAACAACAACAACAACAAAAATGCTTTTGTTACATATACTGTTTAGATAACTTCTCATTATTATTATTATTATTATTATTATTATTATTATTATTTTGTTTTTTTGAGACAGAGTTTCACTCTTGTTACCCAGGCTGGAGTGCAATGGCATGATCTCGGCTCACTGAAACCTCTGCCTCCTGGGTTTAAGTAATTCTCCTGCCTCAGCCTCCCGAGTAGCTGGGACTACAGGCTGTGCCACCATGCCCAGCTAATTTTTGTATTTTTAGTAGAGATGGGTTTTTACCATGTTGACCAGGATGATCTTGATCTCTTGACCTCGTGATCCACCCGCCTCAGCCTCCCAAAGTGCTGGGATTATAGGCATGAGCCACTGCACCTGGCCTCCTTTTTATTATGTCAGATAGAACTTATGATTGTCTTTTGAATTTAAACCATTTTTATTTTATTGTTTTTATTAACTTAATTGCAGCAGATTTTTTATAAACAACAAGCAGTGTGAGAGGCAATATAAAATGTGCAAATAAGTAAATATGTGTTCATGTTCTTAAGCAGCTCATAATTACAAAAGACATAAGATATATCTAGTTAGTGACACTTTTAATACTACTTAAAATAGTAGGTAACAAATATATAAAATGGTTTGACTATGAATGTGATTGATTTAGACATATGTTCCTCTGTGGAGCAATGTATTTAATTGAGCTAAGTAGATTAACAGTGTGTGGCTCTTTATTATTCCCTAAATACCTCTCATGAACTACAAAATAGTATTCAATAATATAAATACATATGTGAAAAAACATTTTTCTGACCAGTGGCATACTTACAGAGTTTTAAATAAATATGGGATATATGGGATATATACAGGATGCTGTGGAAAAATAAAAATTTGATTAAATTATTTTGTCATCGAGGCTAAAGTTTAGTGCTAAATATTTTATTTTAAATTATCTGAAGATAAGAATTTAATAATATTGGACACTGTTAGAGTAGATCTCAATCATTGGCACTAAAATACTTACCTCTGTCTGCTGAACTCTGAAATCTTACCAGTATTACTTTTCTTGTAAGGTACAGCTTAGGGAAGATTGGCCCCATTGCCATGCAAAGAGAGGTAAAGTGAGATTCTACTCAAAGCAACCTTGAATTTGAAACTGGGTCTTCCACTGTTTCAAAGCTGAACTGTAGGTCCAAATGTGTACATATTTGGACATCATTATCTTCATCAGAATCCTCAGGCATGTGTCCTCAAGGGCTTGTATGTCGGCAGTACTCAGTATAAAGTTATTTCTCATTATGGCAAATAATAATTAATTTGCCAGTAATAATAATTCATTATCAAGATAAAGTTATTTATCATTATGGCAAGGACAAATTTAGAAGACTTACTAAATTTACTTCTTTGTTTCCCCAGCTGGAAACAGTCAATAGCTACTGATATCACCAGTGTGATACCTTGGCTGAGTACCTTGGCTGTGTTAACTGCTTTGACTCAACATGCAGCAGAGGTATTGGTGTACTGCACCTCGAGATGCTGAAATATGGCTGAAGTCCAGGGTCTCTGGCCTAGGCCATCCACTGAGGTCATCCCATGCGGCATCAGCCACTGGTTCCGATGAACCCACCATCACTACACTTCTCATCAATCACCAGTCACTAGACTGAGAATTGTGTGAAAGCTGGGATCCTATTTTACTCACCTCTGTGATCACGGTTCTTAGCTAAGGGCCCAGCACAGAGAGGCCTCTCAGCAGTGTTCATCCATGACTGAATAAAATTGATTAGAAACCTCCGACTCTTTCACCTACATTTCTGTTCCCTATGTCTTGTGAGGATGCTCTTTCTCTCAGAAGGCTGCAAATCCCCTTCCCTAAAGAGGCGCCTGCCCTACACCATCGCGGCCCCAGGATCCTCTCCTGTGGGAGCTTGAAGGAAGACAAGCCTGTTCTGAATTTTTTTTGTTTTTGGAGGTGGAGTGTCGCTCTAGTTACCCAGGCTGGAGTGCAATGGCATGATCTCAGCTCACTGCAACCTCTGCCTCCTGGGTTCAAGCAATTCTCCTGCCTCAGCCTCCCGAGTAGCTGGGACTACAGGCGCACACCACAATACCCAGCTAATTTTTTTGTATTTTCAGTAGAAATGGTCTACCATTTCATGTTGACCAGGATAGTCTCAATCTCTTGATCTTGTGATCCACCCACCTCGGCCTCACAAAGTGCTCAGATTATAGGCGTGAGCCACTGCACCCAGCCAATCTGAAAATGTTCTCTTACACCTCCCCCTGTCATTAGGAGCAATGTCCTCTGACATACCCTCCCATCTTCCAGGCTGCCACAACACCTCAGTTGGGTAGAACTACCGTATCTTGTTGAAATGATCTGTGTGTGTTCTTCCACTCACTGGCTTGTGTTTTTTTAGAGACATTAAATACTTGAATCACCAGTGCTTAGCCAATATAAAGAAAAGTAAATAATAAATATTTATGGGAAACTTCCCTCAACTGAAGATGCAGAAGAATAGTATAAGTATCACTGTTTCATATACAAGCAAGGGACACTTACTCTGGCACCTGACCCAGGACAGAGCTGTTTGATTAAGAATGAACATCTCCAACCTTTCTCCAAGCACGGTTATTCCCTCTAACCCACACTGACCTGAAGAGCATCCACTGCTACGGCAGCCCCGAGGTCGAGGCTCCTGGGTCTGGGGTGGGGGCTCACGGTCACATCCTCCCGCTCCTGGAGTTGAAGCTGCCCCTCACTATAAACCAGCTCTCATCTACCCTATGCCTCTGGCCAGAGGCAGGAGATTCCCGTGGAGTAAGTTTCCCAGTCCCCACTGCTCAGCTCATGCTGCTCCTTGAGAATTTAAATGATCACAGGCAGTGCCCATTTCCCTTCAGGCTTCTGTCCCAGTTTTCCCTTATTCTCCCATTCTTTGGTTTTCATCTACCAATGGCTTGTCCTTTGGGGATTATTCTCATCCCCTAAACCTGCTGAGTTTCTTTATTCCACCTGTTCCCTGATCTCTGGGATTCCAGTGTGTAGACTCAGCTCAGCCTTCTGCAGGAGACACACAGAGTCAGGTCTCAGCTGAAGGTCCCAGGCAGTATTGAAAACCATCTCAATTCCTCAGAGATGCAGAGAAAACAGAGCAGGAAGTGACCTCGGAGAGGTACAAAAAGCCCCTACAATGCCGATGAGGAACCTGAAGCCCAGAAAGACTGAGACTCTCCCAGGCTCCCTCCCTCACCACTTGGTGGCAGCAGATCCCACACAAGCCTTGGCCTCAGCCTCCCTGCGCAGAGCAGGTAACTCACCCTCCAGAAGCTCACTGCTGCCTTTCAGAAACTTTAGATGAAAAACAGCAATGTCCACGGTGAAAACAAAAAGAGTAAAAGCCCCTTTCTTTGGACAAACCCTTTATCACAGTTCTATAGTCCTGGTGTTTATACTCGGTCAGCTGTCATTCACTAGCTGCTAGATTGGGGCAGGGAGCACGTAGGATTGAATAGCGTTTCACACAACCCTGCTTTCCCGGCCTGGGATCTCAGCTCCTCCATTCTTCTTCAAAAACTTTCTTCTGCTCTAACTGCTGGAGAGTCCAGGCCCTCATGTGAGTCATTTCTCCATGAAGATCCCTGTTATTTTCTTCCTCTCCTGGAGATAGAGAGGGCAGAGATTGGTTCTGGGACTCCACAGTCTTAGGTTTTCTCCTAAGCCAGCCAGGGCAGCTGAAAGGAATCATGACTGCGAGAGATCAGGACAGTGAAGAGGAGCACGGGCTCACAAGGACAGCCCCTCGTGGAGATGGTCAGGACTGTGACACAGGCAATATCTGACCAATTCTGCTGGGATGATGCAACAAGGATTAAGTGGAGGATGCCGCCACGAGGAGAAAGGGGAAGAACCAAAAGAGTGGGGGAAGAAGAAAAATAAAATGTTTTCAATAACAATAGAAAAATATGCAGAGCCCAGAGACAAAGCCCCCTGTCACGGAGGGTTAGTTCCAGGCTGAGGAGCCCAATCAAGAAATTCCTGCTGGACTTTGCTCAGCCCCATTTCAAAATGGTTTTGGATCAGTGACTTTGTTCCCTCCACTTTCCCTCTTTTTGAACAAGAATCACTAGCGTCGTTACTCTGTGACTGTCCCACCAGTGCACATTGAGGACAGATAAGCTGTTGGTTCAGTTTCACAGGTCAACAGAGGTAAGGGAATTATATCAAGGATCTGTATTTGGGCCAGGCACGGTGGCTCATGCCTGTAATCCTAGCACTTTGAGAGGCCTAGGGGGATGGATCCCCTGAGGTCAGGAGTTTCAGACTAGCCTGGTTAACAGGGCAAAACCCCTTCTCTACTAAAAATACAAAACAATTAGCTGAATCCAGTGGTGCATGCCTGTAATCTCAGCTACTCAAGAGGCTGAGGCAGGAGAATCGCTTGAACCCAGGAGGCAGAAGTTGCAGTAAGCCAAGATCACACCCCTGCACTCCAGCATGGGTCACAGACCAAGACTCACTTTCAAAAAAAAAAAAAAAACAAAAAAGAATCCGTACTTAATGGACACCCTCAGAAGCCTCATTCACACTTGGTGTAGATGATTTAAATGAGATTTTAAACTTTTGATCAGATTAGAGCTACATGACATTTTTCACTTTGAACTAATGCATTCATAACACGAAACTTGGAAACCTTAGGTGAAAGGGTGAATGTATTTTGCATCTGTGAGGGATGTGAATGTCTGGGGAATAGAAGTTAAACTGTGATAGGCAGAATTTCTAAAATGGTCTCCAAACATGCTGTACCCTTATCTCTGGAACCTGTTAAGCTGATAAGACATTCCTGTGATTACATTGTTACATGGCAGTCATATGACTTTAAAGAGTGATATGGTTTGGCTCTGTGTCCCCACCGAAATCTCATGTTGAATTATAATCCTGAGTGTTAGAGGTGGGACCTGGCAGGAGGTTATTGGATCATGGGGAAGGTTTCTAATGGCTCAGCACCATCCCCCAAGTGCCATTGCATGAGAGTTTCCATGAGATCTAGTTGCTTAAAAGTATGTAGCACTTCCCCCCACTCCTCTCTCTCTCTCTCCCCCATTGGCCATGTGAAGATCGTGCCTGCTTCCACTTCCACCATGACTGTAAGTTTCCTGAGGCCTCCCCAGAAGCAGAAGCCTGCACAGCCCAAAGAACCATGATCTGATTAGACTTCTTTCTTTATAAATCACCCAGGTCATTAATTATACACTGCAAGAACAGACTAATACAAAGGCTGTGCTTTCCTGAGTGCACCAGATCTAATCACATCACTCCCTCAGTGTCAGAGATTTCTCTAGTGGGTAGGAAAAGAAAAAGTCAGAGAGAGGATAGGAGCTGCAGAAGAATTCCATGGGCTGTTGTTGGTTGGAAGATGGGAAAAGTGAGAAAGAATGCAGGTGGCCTCTGGAGTCAGGGTGTCTCCTGGCTGAGAGCCAGGAGCACTGAAAAAGGGATCTCAGTCCTCCACCCACAAGAAGAGGAATTCTGCCGATACATCTGTAGTAAACTTGGAAGCCTGATCTCTGGATGAAAAACACAAGGCAGCCCATAACTGGATTTCAGCCTCCTAAGACCCTGATCAGAGAACCCAATCTTTCCTGATTTCTGTGGTTTCAAACCACTAACTTGTTATAATGCGTTAATAGGTAGCAACAGAAAACTAGTTACAGGTGCCTATCTGTACTCTTTTTATATTTTCACATACATGTATGCTAATCCCTATAGGCACAAAAAAGAAAAAAAAAAAGCAAGGGACTACATTAAAATGTTATACTTACCTTTGTGGGAGTACTGTAAGGGCTGTTTCAGAGCCCGTGCAACTAGAAGAAGATAATGAAGGGCATTTCAGGCAGGTGAGAAGTGTCTTTTCCATGTTACCAATCCAAATTCTGAAAGAAAAAAAGATGGTAAAATATTTAACTCCCAGCCAGGTATGGTGGCTCATGCATGTAATTCCAGTATTTTGGGAGGCTAAGGTGCGTGGATCACCTGAGGTTTGTAGTTGGAGAGCAGCCTGACCAACATGGAGAAACTCTTTGTCTACTAAAAATACAAAATTTGCCGGGCGTGGTGCTGCATGCCTGTAATCCCAGCCAACTCAAAAGGCTGAGGCACAAGAATCACTTGCACCCTAGAGGTAGAAGTTGCAGTTAGCTGAGATTGCACATAGCACTCCAGCATGAAGGCTCATGCCTCCAATCCCAACACTTTGGGAGGCTGAGGAGGGCAGATCACCTGAGGTTGGGAGTTCAAGACCAGCCTTACCGATATGGAGAAACCCTGTCTCCACTAAAAATAGAAAATTAGCTTGGCATGGTGCTGCATGCCTGTAATCCCAGGTACTCAGGAGGCTGAGGCAGGAGCATTGCTTGAACCCAGGAGGCAGAGGTTGCAGTGAGCTGAGATCATGCCATTGCACTCCAGCCAGCACAACAAGAGTGAAACTCCGGCTCAAAAACAAACAAATGTAACTCTGCATAACATTATCTGCAAATTCATCATCTACATTTCTAATAGAAGGATTTTTTTTTTTTTTTTTTTTTAGCGCTTTCACTTGTGCCCACTGGACAAGGTTTGATTGCAACTATCTGCTACCAGCATAGACGAACCAATTCAAGGAGAGCAATAAATGAGACTAACTACTAAGTTCCCATAAAGAAAGTCCTTAAGAATAAAATATTTCCTCTAGTTGACACAAGATTAAGACAATGGTCCATTACATAAAATCCCAATCTAATAAAAGCTGAAATGTAATGTTGTCTGTTTCCCAAATTTTAATTTTGTTCAGGCTCTGTCATGGTGACCAGAGATTGGAAAATGACTGCAAAGAGCCTCTGGGGAATCTGGGGAGGGAAGAAAGGTAGTCTGTATTCTAAGAGGGGACTGAGGTGATGGCTACAAAATTCTACATATCTACGGAAATTATTCAATTCTACATTTGTGATTACTGACTTTCATTACAAGTAACTTGTTCAATAAAATTTCTGGTTTCTACTCCAACCTGCAAGGAGCCAGGAGGTCACCACTTGTCCTTACAACTAGAAAAAAGCTGAACAAACTGAAAATTATCAAATCTTATTAGCGGGCCTAGAAGAGAGGTCACAGGGCAAATTGCCATGCTGAAAACAAGACAGACAGGCAAATACAAGGAACAGAAGCTGCTGAAGCCAGCACTTAAATGGTACTGACAGATTACTAGAAACTGAGGGTGGCCTGCCTTGAGCATTCAAAACTCCTTGGGGCCCAGATTTAGTGGGGATCTCACATTTTTCTAAGTTTTATCACCTGGAGCCCAACCAGGTTCTCATAGTAAAGATCAGAAGAAAAATGCCCACAGAACTGACACTGCCGACTTCAGCACTAATTATAAAGCTACAGTAACCAAACAGTGTGGAAATTGGTGAAGAAAGAAAAAAAGCAGACAAATAGGTCACTAGAAAAGAATACAGAGCTCGGAAATAGACTAACCTTTGAGAAAGGCACAAAGGCAATTTAACAGGCAAAGGATAGTCTTTTCAACAAATGGTGCTAGAATGACTAGATATTCACATGTAAAAAATAAATAAATCTAGACACAGATTTTACACCTTTCACAAAATGGATCTTACACTTCAATGCAAGGTACAAAACTGTAAGACTCCTAGAGGATAACATAGGGGAACATCTAGGTGACCTTGGGTATAGTGATGACTTCTCAGATACAGTGTCAAAAGCACAACCCAGGAAAGAAAAAATTGATCAGTTGGACTTCATTAAAATTAAAAACTTCTGCTCTGGGAAAGACATTGTTAAGAAAATGAATAAACAAGTGATAAACTGGGAAAAAATATTGGCAAAATACAGCTCTGATGAAAGACTGGTGTCCAAAATACATAAAGGACTCTTAAAACTCAATAATAATAAAGCAAACAACCCAATTTAAAAATGGGCAGAAGATCTGGATACTCCACCTGAAAAGACATATGGATGGCAAATAAGCATATGAAAAAGATGCTCAAAATCATGTGTCACTAGGAAATTGCATATTAAACCAAAGAGATGCCACTACACTATAATATATACCTAATAGAATGGCTCAAATCCAAACAAGTGACAATACCAAAGGCTGCCAAAGTTGCAGAGCAGCGGGAACTCTCATTCACTGCTAGTGGAAATGCCAAATGCTAGTCACTTTGGAAAACAGTTTGGCAGGTGTTTTTGTTTTGTTTTGTTTTGTTTTTGCTTTTGTTTTTTGCAAAGCTAAAAATAGCCTTGCCACATAATCCTGCAAATAGCAGTTTTAGGTATTTACCACAGTAATGTGAAAACATGTTCACTCAAAAACTTGCATCCAGGTATTTACAACAGTTTTCTCATACTTGTCAAAAACTGGAAATAACCAAAATGTCCTTTACTAAGTTAATGGCTAAACAAACTGTGGTATATCTGTGCAACACAATATGATTCCGTTATAAAAAGAAATGAGCTATCAGGCCATGAAATGACATGGAGGAACTTTAAATACATAATGCTAGGAAGAAACGAGTCTAAAAACTCTACATACTGTATGATTCCAACACTAGGACATTCCAGGAGAGTCAAAATGGTAGAGATAGTAAAATGATCAGTGATTGCCAAACGTGGAGGAGGGATGAATTGGTTGAACACAAGGAGGGTTTCAGTAGTGAAACTCTTCTGTGTGATACTGTACTGAGGATTCATGACACTAGGTAATTGTGAAAACCCACAGAACTATAAAACTCAAAGAATGAACCCTAACGTAAACTATGGAGTTTAATTAATAATAACATACCAATATTGATTGATCAATTGTAAACATCTATCACACTAATGCAAGATACTAATGATAGAGGAAATTGTGTTCCAGAGGACAAGAGAGAATAGGGGAATTCCCTGTGCTATCAGCTCAATTTATCTGTAAACCTAAAAGTACTCTAAAAAATAATATCTATTAAATTTTATTAAAATTCTGACATGACAGCCTCAAATCAAAATGTTGGTGGCATCCTGTTACTGTGTGGTTAATAATGGGCATTGGGGTGGATCAACCTGGAGTCAGAACGGTCAGAGATAGCAATGCCTGTGCCTTCAACCTCTGGCTCTGCGGGTGTCCCTGGAATCCAGAGAGCAGATCAGTTGGCTTGAGACAGCCTCAGTGCTCCAGATAGTGCAGGCTTCTGGTAAGGACAGGGAAAAATCATCTCAGGGCAGTAATATGGCTGATATAGATTTTATTTTGGACGTGGGTGAATCTTGAAGTCTAAAAAGTATTTAACTTAGAAGACAGATACTCTCTGCTCATGATGTTAAGAACAAATTTAGAATTGTTGTTAAACTTACATCTTTATTTCCCTAGCTGGCCAGGACCTCATCAGTAGCTACTGATGTCACTAGTGTCCTCTGATCACCTTGGCAGTGATAACTGTTTTGACCCAACAGAAAACTGAGGTATTGCTTGTACCTAAGATGCTGACACCTGGCAGAAATCCAGGGTCACTGTCCCAGAGCAAGTCAGCCAGCTGTTGATTAACAACCAGAAGGGGGACCCGGTCATCCACTGAGGTCATCTCCATGCAGCATGAGCCACTTGCTCTAATGAAGCCACCATCACTACATTTCTCATAACTCGCTATTCACTAGACTGAGAGTTCTGTGAAAGCTGAGATCATATCTACTCATCTCTGTGTTCATGATTCCCAGCTTAGGGTCTGGCACTAAGGAAGGTCTCAGCAGTGTTCACTGAAGATAGGATAAAACTGACTATAGATATCCAATCCAATCACCAACAATCCTCTCCAAAATGTCCTACCAGGGATGCTATAATTTCTCCCAAGATGCAGCAAGCCCCCTTCCTACACCTGTAGACCCCTGCTCTACACCAGTCACATCCCAGGATCTTCTGTGGGACACTGGAGGAAAAACGGGACTACTCTGAAGAATTCCTCTTATGGTTCCCCTTGTCATTAGGAGCTATGTCTTCACCTACACTCCCATCCTCTGGGCTGCCATGACACACCACTTTCAGAGAACTACTATATTTTCTTGAAATCATGTCATTGTGTTCTTTCTCTCATGAGCTTGAGTTGCTTGGGGAAACACTACTATTTGAACCCCAAGTACACCCAGTAAATACTCATATCATATAGAGACCTTCCTCAACTGAAAGTGCAGAGGAATAGTGTATCACTGCTTCATATACTGGCAAGAAATAATTACTCTGGCACCTGACCTAGGGCAGAGCTGTTTAATGTAAGAATAGACATCTCCAACCCTTCTCCAAGCATGGTTCTTCTCTAACCCACACTGACCTGAACAGCATCCACTGCTATGGCAGCCCGGAGGTCGAGGCTCCTAGGTCTGGGGTGGGGCTCAGGGTCAAATCCTCCCCCTCTTGGAGTTGGTGCTGCCTCTCACTATAAACCAGCTCTGATCCCCCCTTTGGCTCTTCCTCACCAGGGTCAGAAGACTCCTGTGGATTAAGTGTCTTGCCCAGTCCCCGCTGCTCAGCTTGCGCTGCCCCTCGACTGGTTGAATGATCACAGGCCCATTGCCCATTCCCCTGAGGCTTCTGGCCCAGTTTGTCCTTATTCTCCCCTGCTTTGTTTCTCACCTGTTCTAGCGCTGACTTGTCCTTTACAGGTTCTTCTCTTTTCCAAAACCTGCTGACTTTCTTCCATCTGTTCCCTCAGTTCTCAGCTTCCCAGGTGTGAACTCAGCTCAGGCTCTGAAGGAGAATCACAGGGGCCAGAGTCAGGAGTCAGACCCAGAGAGGTCAGAGGCAGGTTAGAGGTCCAGGCAGTGTTAAAGACCATCTCAGTCCCTCAAGGACTCAGAGAAAACTAAGCAGGAAGGGACCTCAGAGAGGTACAATTAGCACCTACTTTACTGATGAGAAAACTCAAGTCCAGAAAGACTAAGACTCTCCCAGGTTCCCTCATCACCCAGTGGCAGCAGATATACCACGAAAGCCTTGGCCTCACCCTCCCTGTGCAAAGCAGGTAACTCATCCTCCAGAAACTCGCTGCTGCCTTTCAGAAAACTTTAGATCAAATACAGCAATTTCACCTTGCAAACAGAGTAAAAGGGTCTTTCCTTGGACAATTCTTTATCATAGTTCTATAGGCCTATTACTTACTCCCAGTCCGTTGTCATTCACTGGCTAGCAGTTTGGGGCAGGGAGCATGTGAGGATTAAACAGTGGTTAACACAACCCTGCTTTCCCAGTCTGGGCATTCAGCTACTCCATGCTTCCTCAGGGAGTTTCCTCTGCTGTAACTGCTGGAGAGTCCAGGCCCTCATGTGGGTCATTTCTCCATGAAGATCCCTGTTATATTCTTCCTCTCCTGGAGATAGAGAGGGCAGAGAATGGCTCTGGGACTCCATAGTCTTAGGTTTTCTCCTGAGCTAGCCAGATCAGCTGAAAGCAATCATGACTGAGAGAGGTTAGGACAGTGAAGACGATCTCAGAGGAGCATGGGCTCACAAGGACAGCCCCTCGTGGAGACAGTCAGGACCGTGACACGGGCACTATCTGACCAATTCTGCTGGGGGCGATGGACCAAGGATTAAGCAGAGGATGCTGCCATGAGGAGAAAGGGGAAGAACCAAAGGAGTTGGGGGAAATAAGATAGACAATAATGGTTTCAAGAAATGCAGAGCAAAGATCCCAGAAGCAAAGTCCCACAGGATGGAGGGTCAGTCTCAGGCTGTGGATCCTACTTAAGTACCTCCTGCTGGATTTTGCCCAGCTCCATTTCCAAACTATTTTGGATTGGTGACTTTTTTCTCCCTTCCATGTTCCTTCTTTTTGAACTAGAATCACTGTAATTGTTATTCTGTGCCTGTCCCGCCATTCCACATTAGGAGCAGATAAGCAGTTTGTTCAGTTTCACAGGTCGACAGACGTAAGGCAATTATGTCAATAATCTGTACTTAATGGACACCCTCAGAAGCCTCATTGACACCTGGTGTGGATGTTTTAGATAAGATTTTAAACTTTGGATCTGATGTGGCCTATGTGACATTTTTCATGTTGAACTAATGCTTTAATGACATGAAATTTGGAAACTTTAGAGGAGAGGATGAATGTATTTTGCAGATGGGGGAATGTGAGTGTCCAACTGTGGTAGATGGAATTTCTGAAACGGTCCCCAAACATGCCATACCCTTGTCTCTGAAGCCTGTTAAGGTGATGAGACACCACTCCTGTGATTATGTTTTTATGTGACAGTTACATGACCTGAAGATGATGAGGTTACCTGCATGAAGTGGATTGAATCACATCACTCCATACATGACAGAGCTTTCTGTGGCTGGTTGGAGAAGATGAAGTCAGAGAAGGAAGGAGCTTGAGAAGGACTCCATGAGTTGTGATTGACTGAAAGATAGAAAAGACAGGTAAAGAGGAAAGCAGGTGGCATCTGAAGTCAGAGTATCTCCTGGCTGACAGCCAGCACAGAAAAAGGGCCCTCAGTCCCCCACAAACAAGAATAGAAACATTTTCCAATATCTGCAGTGAACTTGGAATAAAAGCTTGAGCTCTAGAGAAAAAGCATAGCTAGCCCATTTCTGGATTTTAGCCTCACATGACCCTGATCAGAAAACCCAGGAAGGAAGGAAAAGAAGGAAAGAAGGGAGGGATAGGGGAACAGATAAACTTACATGAAGATGAGGAGATCCAAGGAAACTTACACCAGCGATATGTTCAATTAACAGGAACACGCTAACTAGTTATTAGAGAGACACACTACTATAAATCCATATACTGTTTCCATGGCAGACAATCATTCCTGCTTCTCTGAAACACTTTCTGTCTCCGCCTTGCTGTTGTTAGAGACACTGAGTCTTCCCTTTGGACAAGTTCTGGCACCCACAGGAATGAGATGAGACAGTGAACCCCAGAACACCAGGCCACAATGTTCCCTGCTGCTCCTTGTCCACTCCAGAAGCTGCCCAGCTGCAGGGGAATGTGAGCCTCAGCTCCTGGGTCTGACATCATCCCTTTGCCTTTCTCACTGGGCTTCTCTCCTTGCACTGGCTCCCACTCCCCCAGGAAATGGCAGGTGACCACGTGAAAAGAACACAAACAGGCCACGCCCCTTTCTTTCTCCTCTCAATGCCTGCAGTGGTGGGTTCCATGGGGTAGTGATCTGACATTTACTCATTATGGTGCCCCTAGCCCAGAGCAGGGCCTGGCACCTAATAGCCACCATGTGAATGCTCAGTGAAAGAAGGTGACCACCACAAGGTCATGAGGAACCAAGAATTCTACTGTGGCCCATCAATTTTAAGTCCTATACAATTCTAGAATGGGAAATGTGAAAGGCCTTCAAAAGTGGCCACTCTCTGAAACCATTATACTGGCAGCTGAGCCATGTTTCCCCATCCTGGACACATCTAGAGGGCACCGCCTAAATCCAGACACATCTCCCCATACAGGACAGTTCAGGAGCCTTAGCCTGGGAAATGTGGTGGACAGGGAGGGGGGAATCACGAAAGTTGAAGAGGTGAAAGCAGGTGAAAGGGAACAGCAAGGTGGAAACAGAGAGAGAGATGGGGATGGAGACTGGGGGATGAGACGGGAAGAGAGAGGAGAGGGACGCAGATCCAGCCACTGAGGAAAAGGCCTGAAGAGAACACTGTCCTCTCCTGAAGTCAAATAACTTCCACCTGACCACGCACTGCAGCTCGTGGGTGGCACATGCGGGTCATGCTGCAATGTTTAGGGCCTATGGAATCTTCCCTTCTCATCCGAATCGTAATGGAGAGAGGACTCTCTGACCCCATCCAGCTGGCAGTGCCTCGTGATTTTTACCTGTTAGATCTGGCAGCTCCTCATGTCAGCCCACACTGCATGAGGCTGCTCTTGGTGAACCGAATGGGGAAGATTCTACATCAGTGCCTCGGAGAGTCCACTGGAAGCCCTGGACAGCAGGAGTCAGTGGTGCCCCAGCATGGAGGCCAAGAGCACACAGCACTGAAGCTCCAGACACCCTCAGGAGGACAGTAAAGGACAATGTGCTGGTGAGAGCCTGGGTCAGCAGGAACCTCCGCCTGGGTCTGAACATGATTGGCCTTCATACGAGCTATGACATAAAAGAGAGAAATCAAGGTTAACATTAAGATTTGGGGCTTGCGGAACTTGAAGGATGGAACTGCCATTTGTTGAGACTGGGAAGACTGAGAAAGGAGCAGATTGAAAGGCGGTGAGGAACTAGAATTGGCTGGGTTTCTGTCATATGCAATCAACAGTCCTGACCAGCCTGGGCAACATAGTAAGACCCTGTCTCTGAAAATAAGTTAGCCAAGCATGGTGATGCACACGTGCAATCTCAGCTACTCGGGAGGCTGAAGCAGGGAGATTCCTGAGTAGCCAGAGAAGTTTTCACAAAATAAGTAATATTTGGGGCAGATCTTAGTGAACAGGAATTCCATTCTTTCTGTTAGGAAATTAAGAGAGTGTGGGTGTGGTTAGTTAATGATGATTGAACTATCTTTGGAATCTCATCCACTGGTCTATCTGGTCTATTTATATATGTATATTCTATCTGCAGTCTCACTGAGCTTTGCTAATTTACGTTGCAGTAACAAAAGCCCCAAAATCTTAGCAGCTACACATACAAAGGTCTATTTTCATTGACATTTCCTTTCATGGCAGGTTAACTGTGACTCTATTCTATACAAGCTATTTTATTTGTTAGACAGTGAAAGCTGTGATACTTAGAGAATTGTTGAATGTGGTTCATTCATTCATTTAACAACTATTTATTGAATATCTGTTTCATACCAGGCAAGGTCAGGCACTGATAATACAGTAGTAAATAAGAAACAAGATCTCTAATTTCCACAAGCTTATTTTGAAAATGAGATTAAACACAAAATAATCATAACAATATTACATTCATAAATAATAAATATTTTAAATTAGAAAAATATAAAATTATTAAAACTAAAATGGCCAGGAGTGATGGCTCACACCTGTAATACCAACACTTTGGGATGCCAAGGTGGGAGGATCATTTGAGCCCAGGAGTTTGAAAACAGTCTGGGCACCATAGGAAGACCCTGTATACAAAAAATAAAAACTGAGCCTGGCATGGTGGTGCATGCCTGCAGCTACTTAGGAAGGCTGAGGTAGGAGGACTGCTAGAGCCTGAGAGGTCAAAACGGCAATGAGCCATGATCATACCACTGCACCACTGCACTCCAGCATGGGCAACAGAGCGAAACCTTGTCTCAAGAAAGCAAAGAGAAGAAGATATGTTCAAACTATATGCAGGAGAAAAAGAAGGAAGAAAGAAGAAAAGAGGAAGAAGAAGAAGAAGAAGAAGAAGAAGAAGAAGAAGAAGAAGAAGAAGAAGAAAGAAGAAGAAGAAGAAGAAGAAGAAGAAGAAGAAGAGAAGAAGAAGAAGAAGAAGAAGAAGAGAAGAAGAAGAAGAAGAAGAAGAAGAAAGAAGAGAAAGAAGAAGAAAGAAGAAGAAGAAGAAGAAGAAGAAGAAGAAGAAGAAGAAGAAGAAGAAGGAGGAGGAGGAGGAGGAGGAGGAGGAGGAGGAGGAGAGGAGGAGGAGGAGGAGGAGGGGAGGAGGAGGAGGAGGAGGAGGAGGAGGAGAGGAGGAAGAAGAAGAAGAACAAAGAAGAAAGAAGAAGGAGGAGAAGGAGGAGAAGAAGAAAAGAAGAAGAAGAAGAAGAAGAAGAAGAAGAAGAAGAAGAAGAAGAAGAAGAAGAAGAAGAAGAAGAAGAAGAAGAAGAAAGAGGGGTGAAAGAAGAAGAAGAAGAAGAAAAAGAAACAATTTCATTGATGTAGTCCTGAAACTATTATGTAGAATACTATTGTCTACATTACATCACGTCAGTCCTTTAATGGCTTAACAATTAGATATGATCCATAAAATTTTCCTGGTAATTAGGTATACTTAAGAACAATTAAGTATAGAGTTACTGCCTTGACAGGAAGATGGTAAAATTTTTTAAAAGACAAATAAATAAATAAAATAATAAAACCTGTAGCTCTGTGAGTCTCAAATAACATCTAATTGAAGTCAGTGAACATCTAGCAATCATTCTGAACACATAATTCTCTTAATACATGTTGCCTAAACTCCCAACAGATCTGACTTACCAACACCTGTATGTAGCCAAAAACTGACAATCATTTATAAATTATCACCTATGACTCCATCTTCTCTACCCACTTAAAAACATTTTACATCTTTATTTATGATTTTTTGTACAGATGGGATCTCACTATGTTGCTCAGGTTGGTCCAGAAACAGACCCACACTGATTTCATAAATCAGATGATCATACAGCCATCTGATTTATGAAAAAAAGTGCCACACAGTCCAGAAGGACAAGGATGTCCCGGTCAATATATGGTGCTACATTAAACAGTCACATCCATGTATTTTTAGTAGAGATGGCTATTTTTTAGTAGAGTAAAAAGTGAATCATGGCTGGGTGGGGTGGCTCACACCTGTAATCCCAGCACTGTGGGAGGCTGAAGTGGGCAGACTACTTGAGCCCAAGAGTTTGAGACTAACCTGGGAAAATGTTCAATGCCCATCTCTACAAAAAAAAAAAATAAATAAATAAAATAAATAAAGTAAAATAAATAAAATTAGCCAGGCATGGTAGCACATGCCTATGGTCTCAGGTACTCAGAAGCTAAGGTGGGAGGATCGCTTGATCCAGGAGGTGAAAGTTGCAGTGAGCTGAGATTATGCCACCACACTCTAGCCTGGGAAATAGAGTGAAAGTCTGTCTGGAAAAAAAAAAAAAAAGCATAAACTAAAATAAAATTGCTATGAGGTTAACACAGAAAAAAATGTGTTCATATTCTTAGGTTAGGCATTGATTAACCAGGACACAAAAGCAGTCACCATAAAGGAAAAGATTGATCAAGTATAATTTCATTAAAATTAAGAAACTCAGGCTGGGTACACTGGCTCATGCCTGTAATCCCTACACTTTGGGAGGCCAAGGCAGGTGTATCACTTGATCCCAGGAATTCCAGACCAGCCTATGTAACATGTTTAAACCCCATCCCTACTAAAAATACAAAAAGAGCTGAGCATAATGGTGCTCCGCTGCAGATCCCAGCTACTTGGGGGCTCAGGCAGGAGGATCACCAGAGCCTTGGAAGGTCGAGATTGCAATGAGCTGTAATTGTGCCATCGCACTCCAGCCTGGACAACAGAGTGAGATCCTGTCTAAAAAAGAAAAAAAAAAAATAGAGAATCTCCATTCATTTAAAAACACCATTAAAAGAGTGAAAAGGCAAGCTACAGTTGAAAAAAGAGAAATGCAATACGTATATATCCTAGAAAGGCACATAACCAGAATAAAGTGTTACAAATCAACAGAAAAACAAGCATATCCTGAAAACAGGATACAGAGATTTAACAGGCACTTCACAAAAGAGGACATATAAATGGCAGTAAAAAATACTCAACCTCAATACCAGGAAAAGGCAAAATGAAACCACACTGATACATTACTGCACCTCTACTCCAATGGCAAAATAACTTTGAACTGACAAGCATCAGCAAGGATGTGGGATAAGCAGAATATTCCCCGATAAGTTTTACAACCACTTTGGGAAAATGTTCAACAATATCTGATACCTCTAAAACCAACAATGTGACTCTTACATATATACCCCAATCTAGCAATGTTCTATTTCTTCATCTGTGGTGAATTTTACTTAGTATAAATTTAATACCTGTACTTTTTTTTTTTTTTTAGGTTCTCCCTCTGCCATCCAGGCCTGCGTGCACTGGCAAGATCACTGCTCACTGTAATCTCAGCCTCCCAGGCTCTGATAGATCCTCCCATCTCAGCCTCCCAGGTAGCTAGGGACACACCACCACAGACAGCTAATTTTTGTATTTTCAGTAGAGATGGGGTTTTGCCATGTTGCCCAGGCTGGTCTGGAACTCCTGGGCTCCAGTGGTCTGCCCACCTTGGCCTTCCAAAGCGCTGGGATTACACGTGTGATCCACTGCCCCCCCCCCGACCACCTGCACATTTCAAATTGTCAACTTCTTCCACAGACTTCTGTAACTTTTCAAGACTTCTTTGACACAAAGTTCTCAGAAATCTTAAAGCTAGCATTTTAGAATAGAAAACCGAGCTGCTGGTTCACAGGTGAAATTTTACCAATAAAATTAACAACAAAAGAAAGCTACTAACGCATATCAGCTCAGAACAAAGCTTTGAAACGACCAGCAGATCACTTTAACGTCCTCGAGCCACTGGGAGTCATTCCTTCGGGTGAACAACACTGTACCCCAAAGAAATGATAGCACTTCAAGAAAAGACTTCCTGTGGAAGCAGCTTTACCAGCAAAAAAAAAAAAAAAAAAAGGAAAGCGAGGACACCGCTCCAAAAGTCTTGCTGCGCTTCGGTGAAAGACGCCCGGTGAGATCATCTGAGAAAGCCCCAAAGACCCGCTCCCGCCAGCGGGATTCTTCCCGGCGCCCCGAGAGGAGGCTGCGGCGGCCTCGGGGAGAGGAACCCGGCGCAGGGACTCCAGCCCGGCGGCCGCCCCGGCCGGCTCGCCAGCAAACGCTGCGGAGGCCCCCGCGCGCGTCAACCCAGCTGCGCGCCGGGGTCCCGAACTCCCCGCCCGCGGCCTGGCGCGGCGCCCTCACCTCACAAACGCTGGTGGACTTCCCGGCAAACCTCCACTTCCCACAGGCACGGCGGCCGCCACGCCCCGCGCCTCCGCCCTCCGCCAGCCCGCCCGCCTGTCCTGCGTTTCCAGAAGCCGACGCACTCACTGAGCGGGCTCCCAGCGGCGGCGCCACCCCTCCCCTCCCCAGCCCCTCCCCTCTCCAGCCCTCCCCTCCCCTCCCTCCCCAGCCCTCCCCTCCCCTCTCCTCCCCAGCCCTCCCCTCCCCTCTCCTCCCCAGCCCCTCCCTTCCCCTCTCCTCCCCAGCCCTCCCCTCCCCCTCCCCTCCCCAGCGCTCCCCTCCCCTCCCCATGCCCTCCCCTCCCCTCCCCTCCCCAGCCCTCTCCTCCCCTCCCCAGCCCTCCCCTCCCCTCCCCAGCCCTCTCCTCCCCTCCCCAGCCCTCCCCTCCCCTCCCCTCCCCAGCCCTCCCTCCCCTCCCTCCCTCCCTCCCCTCCCTCCCCTCCCTCCCCTCCCCAGCCCTCCTCCCCTTCCCCTCCCCAGCCCTCCCCTCTCTCCCCTCCCCAGCCTCCCCCCTCCCCTCCCCAGCCCTCTCCTCCCTCCCAGCCTCCCTCCCCTCCCCCAGCCCTCCCCTCCCCTCCCCAGCCCTCCCCTCCCTCCCTCCCCTCCCCCCCCCCCTCCCCCAGCCCTCCCCTCCCCAGCCCTCCCTCCCTCCCCTCCCCAGCCTCCCTCCCTTCTCCCCTCCCCCCCTCCCCTCCCTCCCTCCCCTCCCCAGCCCTCCCCCCTCCCCTCCCCCCCCTCCCCCTCCCCTCCCCAGCCCTCCCCTCCCCTCCCCAGCCCTCCCCCCTCCCCTCCCCAGCCCTCCCCTCCCTCCCCTCCCTCCCCTCCCCAGCCCTCCCGTCCCCTTCCCTTCCCCGCCCTCCTCTCCCCTGCCCTTCCCCCCCCAGCCCCTCCCCCGCCCTCCCCTCCCGGCCCCCACCCCGCCCCTCCCCGCCCCTCCCATCCCCCGCCCCCACCCGCCCCGCCCCGACACCGCCCGACACCGCCCCGACCCCGACCCGACCCCGACCCCGCCCCGCCCCGCCCCGCCCCGCCCTTCCCCTCCCTCCCCTCCGGCACCCCGCTGTCTCAGCCACCGCCCACCGCCCCCTGCGGCCGCTTGGTCCTCCGCTCCCGCCCCGCCTCCGAGATCCCCAGGCGCAGGCGCAGCGGGGCCTTAAAGGGGCCGGCCACCTCCAAGGCACAGCCGGGTTAGGGCAGAGTGGCAGCAGCTGGAGCCGAGGTCCCAGGAACAGCTGTGCTCCAGAACGGGAGAGATCCACTCAAAGGGTTTTGGTTCCAATAGAGCAGAAGATGAAGAACAGAGGAATTAAAAGTGAGAATCCCTCCTCAGAGGGTGCCTGGGCCGTGTTCCTTGCAGTTCGGGGGTATTTGCAGTATTGATCTGAAATCCTGCAGCTCCACGGACGGGAAGTGCTTTCGGATGCGGTCCTTGTCTTCTGCATTAGACGCGCCCTCGGGGGCAGCCTCGGTTTCCGGTCCCCGTCCATTGGCCACCTGCCCTGTCATTGCTTTGAGGGAAGAGGAAACAATTTTCAACATTGAAACTTGCCAGGGTGTCTAAGAACCTGTCTGTAGATGAGCTGCCTAAAGATCACCGGGGAAGACTTTTTTAAGGCAGATTTTCTGTTGCAAGAATTTATAATTCTCTAAATCTACCTTAAGGCCCGGAAAGAATCAAGAAAGCCTAAGGAATCTGCACATATTAAGAGTTTTTCCAAGTTTCCCAGAGAGAAGGAGCGGGCGCGTGGGGAGCAGAGGCCGTGGCAGGCAGCGGAGGCACCAGGAGCCGCCGAGTGACCTCGCCGCCCCTCCGGTCCCCTCCCCACCCACAGGCCCATGACCCGCGCCTGTGGCCTCTGCGCACCCAGACTCCGTGCATCCAGACTCCAGCTCCGCAGACTCCGTGCCCTGCAGCACCCACCAGTTCTCCGCCGTGGCAGCCTCACCGAGTAGCACCTCCTGCCCACTGCCCTGGCCACAGCCCCTGCGCCCACGGCAGCAACCCAGGTGACCATGATAGTGGTGGAGAACGCTGGTGAGTGGAAGAGAGGGCAGCCCGGCCACCGGGCCTACTTTCTTGCCTTGCTGATTGTCTATTTTTATAAGATTGTCTACTTTTCTAAGAACTTTGTAAACAAAGAAACTTTTTAAAAAGGATGACTCTAATTTATATTTAATCTAAA